>NC_092335.1:44402314-44710833 GCF_046630445.1 Rutidosis leptorrhynchoides | reverse complement strand
GTTATGAATCTAGAGAAATAAAAAAGCAGCCAAAAATAGCCGAACAATAAAACCAAAGACGTTATGAAAGCAGCAACGTTTTGTAGCTAGTGGTGAGATAGTAGCCCTTAAATACTTCTCGGTGTACCTAAATACAATATTAAATAAAAACAAGTATCATAAGGGTATTTAAACGGGCACAACAATTCACATGTGAAGGTATCACTTATCGTAAGTTCTAAAAGTGCAAAATTCACCTTTAAAATAGTAAAATGTCATTTTCGGCATCTAAACTGCGTCGAACGGGGAAAAGCCTTAAGGAATTTTGCTCGTAGTGCCTATTTCTAGTTATCTAGCGAATATGGGCCTAATCTGCAATTAAAAATTTTTCGGAAAATTCTCCACAAAATTTTGCCCGATTTTGTGGGGAATGTAGTGACTTCAAATATGTGTTTTGCGTCCATTAATTTTCATTAAAACGAAACTACACTCTCATATATTCATATTCAATATGAAATTTAGAAACAAAAATTAAAAATAAGGTTATGAATCTAGAGAAATAAAAAAGCGGCTAAAAATATTCGAACAATAAAACCAAGACGTTATAAAAGCAGCAACGTTTTTTTGCTAGTGGTGAGGTAGTAGCCCCAAAATGATTCTCGATGTACCTAAATACAATATTAAATAAAAATAAGTATTATAGTGGTATTTAAACAAGCACAACAATTCACATGTGAAGGTATTACTTATCGTAAGATCTAAAATTGCAAAATTCACCTTTAAAAATAGTAAAATGTCATTTTCGACATCTAAACTACTTCGAACGGAGGAAAGCCTTAAGAAAGGCTTACTCGTAGCGTCGTTTTCTAGTTATCTTGCGAATATGGGCCTAATCTGCAATTGAAAATTTTTTGAAAAATTCTCCACAAAATTTTGTCCGATTTTGTGGGGAATGTAATGACTTCAAATATGTGTTTTGTGGCCATTAATTATTTATGTTAAAGCGAAGGGGTATAAAATACTATTAAATTTTACAAGGAAATACTATTAAATACGATACAATTTTACACAAGATATTTATTTATTTATAGAGTGAATATACCTAAACCTTGTTACAACACTTATAGGCAGTGTACCTAATCGTACAGTAATGTAGTTTTTAGTAAGTCCAGTTCGTTCCACAGGGATCTTTTAAATAAGCTTAACGCTATATTTTTAACTTATAATTGTAAAAATACAAAAATATATATAAGTAGTATTATTATTATAAAAGGGGGTTTTTACGGTTTAATGACCGGTTTGTTGATTTTAAAACTTTAGTCGCAGTTAAAACCTAATGTAAAATATTAAAAATAAATATAACTTAATTTAAAGCGTAAAGTAAATAACGATAATGAAATTGCGATAAATAAAAGTGCGATAAAATAGAATTGCGATAATTAAAGATAACGATAATTAAAAGTGCAATTAAATAAAATGACAATAAATAAAAGATAATGATAATTAAAAGTGCAATTAAATATGAAATAAAAGAATTATGCTTATTTAAACTTCCGTAATCATGATGTTTGACGTGTTGATTTTAGTTTTATTCTCATGGGTTAATTGTCCTTTGTCCTGGATTATTCAATATGTCTGTCTGGTTTTTGTCCATAACAGTCCATCAGTCATAAATATAAAGTGCGAGTGTCCTTGTCAAATTATCCTTATATCCGAAGTTAAATATTCCAACTAATTGGGGACTTAAACTGTAACAAGGTCTTAATACTTTGTTTAATAATTACACCAGGATATCGACTGCGTGTAACCCAAGGTTTTAATACTTTGTTAACAATTACGTCAAGTGTCCTTGTACATAATTCACCCCTATTTTAATAAGTCCATTGACTATTAATCCATTCTTGTGTCCGGTTAAATGAACGATTATTAGTACTTATAAATATCCAGCCGATCGTGTCCGATCGAGTGTATATAGTTATTTATATGTACGTTCAATTGTAAATCTTTATATTAAATTAACAAACTATCATTTAATTAAACAAATATAAAGCCCATTAATAGCCCATAGTCTAATTTCCACAAGTGTCGTTCTTTTGTCCAAACCCCAATTATGGTACAAAGCCTAATTACCCTATCTTAATATTTTAGCCCAACATCATGATTACTTCGGCTTAAATAAGCATAATAATAACTTAGTTACAAGATATTAACTTAAAAAGGAGAACATAACTTACATTGAGTATTTATCGCGTAACTTTACACAGACAGAACTTCGACTTTAAAACCCGTAAAATAACCTTTTACATTACTCAAACTAATCTAATATAAAACTAAACTAATATATATATATTATATATATATATATATATATATATATATATATATATATATATAATTTATATTAATTATATATATATTATATTATATTCATGTGCATAGTAGACTTGTAATTTTAGGTCCGATGACTTGCGCGTTGATGCTCGGTCCATGTCCCGGTTTTGGATTTTCGAACGTCCTTGCGTACTATTTAATATCTTGTACTTTGCATTTTGCGACTTGTACTTTTGTAATTTCGAGACGTTTCTCATCAATAAATTGAACCACTTGAATTATATCTTGTTCATTTGAGCGTTTTGGTCATTTGCGTCTTCAAATCTTCATTTTCGCCTTTTGTCTTCGCACTTATTTATTTAAACGAATATTACATAAAAATAGAACAATTACAACTAAAAGCTTTACATATTGGAAGGATATTGTGCCTAAATATATGTTCATTTGGAGCACTATCAAATATCCCCACGCTTGAGCGTTGCTTGTCCTCAAGCAATACAGAACTTAAAATAAAATCACACTTCACTCGAATCACTTTTTTTTTATTCTCACACTTTATACATCAGTGATTTGGATACGGCGGTATAAACAATGGTAGTAACAATATGGTTTACAGTCCCACATGACTATGAAAATTTAGATCCTTTAAGGAAATTGGATCTTTATGAAAACATTTGATCTTTTGAAAATTCATTCTAGCTTTTACCCTAGATAAGTTTTCCGGAATAACCCTTCACCGGTGTTTGCAAAATGTTTTTGTGGGTTTGGTGGGTTTCAGATTTTAAAATTTTAGCTCAAAACTTGCGGTTTTGTGTCACCCACTTGCTAACCTTGTATTGGGAAAGCAACACGTCCAGTATACTTGCTCCGTATATTACCTTTCGGTAAACTACCGTCCGGTTGTAAAGGAAAGCGTTGAACAAGCAACTGTTAAGGCAATGTCCTGTGACATGCTTTTAATTATGGTCTATAACGTGTCGGATGCAATTACTATCCTTGGTAGGAGCAATAGTAAGGACGACCCTATAGTTTTTCAGTCTGGCACAAGGTCCTGTCTTTGACCATGCTATGCAGCCACCGTTCTTATGGTTGACACCCGATTTAGTTCAGGTGACCTAATGAATTCCAGGTGAATTCTTAGGATTTTACGTTCAATGGTAATGAATGCATTGAAAATAGGTTTTCAGAAAACAAATCGATTTTAATTTGATCAAAATATTTTCTCGTTCAAGCTCGAGTTTAGATTTCATCGAATTCCATGAGTTTGTAATTCTCAATCTTTAAAGTCAATCTCAAGGATTGAGTAATATCAGTCTTAAAAGCTGATTTTTAATCTTTAAGGAGATTATCCTTTCTGGGGATCTGATTCATTAGTCTTATCAAGCTAATTTGCACGGCGCCCTCCCCATTTTTCGAGACAGATCCTCTCATGGTTAGGATAAGTCTGACCACTTGGTGACCCTGTTTGATGCTGAGGTCCGTGGATTTCCTACTGATTTAAGAGATGACTTTTCTAGATTTTTCGTCAACCTACAGCTGGTCTGGACGACAACTTCTTGACCTAAATCAAGAAGCGCGTGTCTTTTTCGAAAGACTTTACTTCCTTTTAATGATGGAATTGATTCATCGTGTAGATCCATCTTTTCTTTTATCTTTATTATAATATTGCGGGTAAAATAGTCAATTTAGTCCAAAACAAAAGCACCTGCAATAACTTTACAGAAACATGTGATAGATAGTTTTTTTAATTGAATAACTTTGTACATTCTCCCCACACTTAGTTTCTTTCTTTGCCTTTTTATTCTCCTTTATTCCATTTTAAATGAATTCAAGTGTTTTAGGGTGTTTCTCAATTTATGTCCTTTCTAAGGTAACGATAATTTCGGTATTAACACCTAGTTTTCATCGTTCATAAATATGTATAAACATGATTTTGAATTCATTTATTTGAAAATTTTTAAAATTTTCACAAAATTTGGCAAATAAACTAAGTTCAAACCCGAGAGAATTTATAACCCTTTCCCACACTTGAGATCATACAATGCCCTCATTTGTATGAAATCAGACTATAATTATAAATTCACGAGGGTGATAAGTGTAGAAGAGTGATTAAAAATACCCAGTTTGTAATTACAAAGCTCGTCGAATGATAGATGGCCGCCTCATCGTTCATTCCTTCTTGTTTTATCACACATGTTTTCTTCAAAAACGGTTGCTTTTCTGAACTATTTGATAATCTTTGAAAATGCGTCTTTTACCTTAACTTATTATGCATGTTTATTAACGAGTTATGCACTAACCCGAACCCCGAATTTAACGTTAAGTGGGGTTAGACTTCCCCATACTTAGCTGACGACATGTGAAGTCGGTAGAATAAGTTCCACGAATTAGAATAGTGAGCCAGTTATTTACATCTCGGGTGGTATAAAATATATCAATGGGTTTAAAGTTTAGACCCACCCGATCGTCACTACTTAATTCTTTTTTAAGTGTAGCTTTTAGTAAATGGATATGTCTCTTTTCTGGTTCTTGGTCAAATGTATCGATATACACCGACATACATATTTCTATAGGGTGGACAATTCCTAACATTTCCTTTCGTTCATTCTCGGGATCAAAGTTTTCACCTCTATTACCCAATTGGGTGAAATTTGAGGTGTCAATATCTATTACAGCTTGTAGTTCATCTTTGGTAGATGACTCGTCTATTGAGAATATTGGGTTGGAAGGTTGTGGAATGGTGAATTTCGGGATCGAAGCAAATTCTTCTTCATTAATGGTATTTATCGGTCCCACCATTTTGGTCTCGGGGGTAAAATTTTCAACGTTATCATTTTCCCAAGAGTACCAATTTGTCACCCTTACTTCTTCTTCATCCATTGATAGATCGATGATTTCGTCGGTAGAGGCTAATGTGTCGATATATTGTGAAATTGGTAAAGCTGAATAAAAAGTATCATCGGGATAATTGGTGATTTCGGAGCTCTCGAATTCATCAAAATTCGATGATATGAGATTTTCTTGCACAATACTCCTCAGATCAACAGGTGTGTAATCTGATAGAGTTTCAGCTTGCCGATTTACAAACTCTCTCATTTGTTCATTTTGAGCATCGAGTTATTCGAGTTTGATTTTCATATTGTCTAAAAGATTTTCAGACACATAATTTTCCTTGTCTTCTGGTTGTTGAGTTTGGAAATATTCTTGGGAATAATCCCAATTTGAATTGTATTTTTTATAATCGTTCCATTCAGGTTCTATGGGTGCATAATTTTCCATAGGAACGTAATAAAAACATTCCCATGTTGAGTGATAATCTCCAAAGATTTCACAACCAGTTGTTGTTTCGTCATTCGTGATCCAAGATTGACCGAACGAATTGTCATCAACACCCGTTTGAGAGTATTGATTAAATTGATTTTGGATGTCATAAAGAGTTCCCAAGATATTTTCGAGGTTTTCCATACTACACTTATTACCAAATTTTAGCTACAATGTGGTGCATTTAATAATTATCCTATTAGTTATAAAAGATAAAAATTATATAAGTTATCAAATTAATAGACTTTTCTGCTTTTGCCCACGTTTCGAATAGCCAAAAGATGTAGCAGGGAGCCAGAACCCTTTAAATCGGAAGCTCACAACTCAGCCACTAACAAATCTAACTATTACTACGAAGCAGAAAATTTGGATGTCTATCAATTTAACCGCTTAAAATAATTTTTCGCCGAAGTTTAAAGAAATTTTAGAGAAGAAATAGAAAATTCTATGTCCTAAAAACTAGAGCATCGAGAAATAAGAAAGAAAAATAGCGCGTCGGAAAACGTCGAAAAATAAAAGGTCGAAAAATAAAATTAAGAAAGAAAAACGTCGAAACTTAAAAGTCTAAAAATTATATCTAAAAAGTTGCGCCTAAAGGTCTAAAGGTAAATTCAATTTTATTCGGAAAACGGCAATCACTTAAAAGGCACTAAAATCTATTTAAAACTAAAGCGATAAGTGACGTCGTAAAATTCTAAAGCGCCTAAATCTTAATTTAAAGAAAAAGCACTTAAGGAATTTTATCGCAAAGCCTAAAAGTATTATTTTTATATTATTATTTATTAATAGTATTAATTTTTAAATTAATAAAACTAATTAAAACTTAAAATACAAATTTAATTAAAACTAAAACTAAATATTATTAAATTAAAACCTAATTAATAATAATAATTTAATTAAAAACCCAAACATATAATTAATGTCCTAGGTTGGCCCTGTCAGGTCAGCCATGCGACCGCATGGTTTTACAACACCCGATTTATGCGATCGCATGGGTCTGGGTTCCAGTTTTTTTTTTCCTATCTCTTTTTTTTATTTTATTTTATATTGTTTTTCTAAAAACGATATATAAATATATTTATACAAATATATATTAAAAATATAGCGTTTCGCCGATTCCCCCGCAGCGGAATACTTGATGTTAAAGCGAAGGGGTATAAAATACTATTAAATTTTACAAGGAAATACTATTAAATACGATACAATTTTACACAAGATATTTATTTATTTATAGAGTGGATATACCTAAACCTTGCTACAACACTAATAGGCAGTGTACCTAATCGTACAGTAGTGTAATTTTTAGTAAGTCCGGTTCGTTCCACAGGGATCTTTTAAACAAGCTTGACGCTATATTTTTAACTTATAATTATAAAAATACAAAAATATATATAAGTAGTATTATTATTATAAAAGGGGGGTTTTACCGTTTAATGACCGGTTTGTCGATTTTAAAACTTTAGTCGCAGTTAAAACCTAATGTAAAATATTAAAAATAAATATAACTTAATTTAAAGCGTAAAGTAAATAACGATAATGAAATTGCGATAAATAAAAGTGCGATAAAATAGAATTGCGATAATTAAAGATAACGATAATTAAAAGTGAAATTAAATAAAATGATAATAAATAAAAGATAACGATAATTAAAAGTGCAATTAAATATGAAATAAAAGAATTATGCTTATTTTAACTTCCGTAATCATGATGTTTGACATGTTGATTTTAGTTTTATTCCCATGGGTTAATTGTCCTTTGTCTTGGATTATTCAATATGTCTGTTTGGTTTTTGTCCATAACAGTCCATCAGTTATAAATATAAAGTTCGAGTGTCCTCGTCAAATTATCCTTATATCCGAAGTCAAATATTCCAACTAATTGGGGACTTAAACTATAACAAGGTCTTAATACTTTGTTTAATAATTACACCAGGATATCGACTGCGTGTAACCCAAGGTTTTAATACTTTGTTAACAATTACGCCAAGTGTCCTTGTACATAATTCACCCCTGTTTTAATAAGTCCATTGACTATTAATCCATTCCCGTGTCCGGTTAAATGAACGATTATTAGTACTTATAAATATCCAGCCCATCGTGTCCGATCGAGTGTATATGGTTATTTATATGTACGTCCAATTGTAAATCTTTATATTAAATTAACAAACTATCATTTAATTAAACAAATATAAAGCCCATTAATAGCCCATAGTCTAATTTTCACAAGTGTCGTTCTTTTGTCCAAACCCCAATTATGGTACAAAGCCCAATTACCCCATCTTAATATTTTGGCCCAACATCATGATTACTTCGGCTTAAATAAGCATAATAATAACTTAGTTACAAGACATTAATTTAAAAAGGAGAACATAACTTACATTGAGTATTTATCGCGTAGCTTTACACAGACAGAACTTCGACTTTAAAACCCGTAAAATAACCTTTTACATTACTAAAACTAATCTAATATAAAACTAAACTAATATATATATTATATATATATATATATATATATATATATATATATATATATATATATATATATATATATATATTACAGTGGGAGTATTATTATTATTATTGTCTTTATTTCGTCGAGCATCAACTGCCTTTTATAGGAATGTGGCCAGAAAAAGTAAGTCATGCGATCGCATGGAAATTGTGCTTCCAGGCCATGCAATCGCATGGCTTCAGATTCCAGCTCACATTGCATTGTTTTGTAGTGTGTCGACATATTATTTAATATATATATATATATATATATATATATATATATATATATATATATATATATAATTTATATTAATTATATATATATTATATTATATTCATGTGCATAGTAGACTTGTAATTTTAGGTCCGATGACTTGCGCGTTGATGCTCGGTCCATGTCCCGGTTCCGGATTTTCGAACGTCCTTGCGTACTATTTAATATCTTGTACTTTGCGTTTTGCGACTTGTACTTTTGTAATTTCGAGACGTTTCTCATCAATAAATTGAACCACTTGAATTATATCTTGTTCATTTGAGCGTATTGGTCATTTGCGTCTTCAAGTCTTCGTTTTTGCCTTTTGTCTTCGCACTTATTTATTTAAACGAATATTACATAAAAATAAAACAATTACAACTAAAAGCTTTACATATTGGAAGGATATTGTGCCTAAATATATGTTCATTTGGAGCACTATCAATTATCATCAAAATGAAACAACACTCCCATATATTGGCATTCAATATGAAATTTAGAAACAAAAACATATATAACATTTTGAATTTAGAGAAATAAAAAAGCGGCTAAAAATACTCGAACAATAAAACCAAGACGTTATAAAAAGCAGCAACGTTTTTTAGCTAGTAGTGAGATAGTAGCCCTAAAATAATTTTCGATGTACCTAAACACATGATTAAATGAAAATAAGTATCATAGTGGTATTTAAACACGCAAAACAATTCACATGTGAAGGTATTACTTATCGTAAGATATAAAAGTGCAAAATTCACCTTTAGAAATTGTAAAATATCATTTTCGGCATCTAAACTGTTTGAACGGGGGAAAGCATTAAGGAAGTCTAGCTTACACCGCCATTTTCTAGTTATCTTGCAAATATAGGCCTAATCTGCAATTGAAAATTTTTCGAAAAATTCTCCACAAAATTTTGTCCGAATTTGAAGGAATGTAATGACTTCAAATATATGTTTTGCGGCCATAAATTATCATCAAAGAGAAACTACACTCTCGTATATTCGTATCCAATATGAAATTTAGAAACAAAAACAAAAATAAAGTTATGAATTTAGAGAAATAAAAAAGCGGCTAAAAATACTCGAACAATAAAACCAAGACGTTATAAAAGCAGCAACGTTTTGTAGCTAGTGGTAAGATAGTAGCCCCAAAAAGATTCTCGATGTACCTAAATACAATATTAAATAAAACCAAGTATAATAGTGGTATTTAAACTGGCACAACAATTCACATGTGAAGGTATTACTTATCGTAAGATCTAAAAGTGCAAAATTCAACTTTAAAAACAGTAGAATGTCATTTTTGGCATCTAAACGTTTTCGAACGGGGGAAAGCCTTAAGGAAGTCTTGCTCGTAGCATTGTTTTCTAGTTATCTTCCGAATATGAGCCTAATTTGCAATTGAAAATTTTTCGAAAAATTCTCCACAAAATTTTGCCTGATTTTGTGAGGAATGTACTGACTTCAAATTTATGTTTTGCGTCCATTAATTATCAACTACACTCTCATATATTCTCATTCAATATGAAATTTAGAAGCAAAAACAAAAATAAGGTTATGAATCTAGAGAAATAAAAAAGCGGCTAAAAAAACTCGAATAATAAAACTAAGACGTTATAAAAGCAGCAACGTTTTATAGTTAGTGGTGAGATAGTAGCCCCAAAATGATTCTCGATGTACCTAAATACAATATTAAATAAAAACAAGTATCACTGCGGTATTTAAACAGACACAACAATTCACATGTGAAGGTATTACTTATCGTAAGATCTAAAAGTGCAAAATTCACCTTTAAAAATAGTAAAATGTCATTTTCAACATCTAAACTGCTTCGAACGGGGGAAAGCCTTAAGAAAGTCTTGCTCGCAGTGCCGTTTTCTAGTTATCTTGTAATGACCCGGAATTTTCCGACCAAATTATACTTATGAGATTAATATTTACATAAATTAAACCATACCAACATGATAAGCAATCCAAATTGTTGAGACTTGTGTTTTTGAAAAGAGTTTTACACAACGTTTGACCGTCCAATATGATCGATGATATCACGAACTATATAACATACGATAATTATACGTTTGTGTATATATATGTATTTATATATATTTAATATGATTTAACGATGGTTTAACATCTCATTGTGTACTAATGACAATGAGTTATAAGTATATTTTGAAACTACTAACTTAAATTTTCAAAACGATAACTATACGTAACATTCTTTGATATATATACTTATAATCTATAATGCTTATACATGTATCATATATATAATGTATTTAATCACTTTTTAAGGACTTAAATACATAAAACAATATAAGTATATTCACAAAAGATAGCTATATTTGAATTCTCATTCCGTTTCCTCAAGATTTCTATACGTATATCTAGGGTATATGTACCCGTATCATACCCAGCTTCTATACGTATTTACTATTGGTATATACACATCAAATCAACATCTTAATCAACATTATTACTGCCCTAGATATGAGGTAACTAGGATTTGTCAAGTAGTATGAATTATTAGTAAGAAAACAAAATTAGGAATCCTTTTCTTTCTTTATAAACTAAAAACGTTTATATAAATGAACACCATTTATTCACTCCATTTTCTCATATCTACACCCTCATTTATCTCTCAAAATACTCCTAACTTCATACTTGATCATATCCAAGCATTTTACCCATCAATTAGCTTCAATTACAAGCCTTAAACACCATAAGAAAACTCTTTCAAGAACATATCAAAATAACCACCCATTTGAAGAAGTTTACTTCCAACATTTTGATCTAACTCCACCACTCTTTGATTCCAAGATTATTTCTTATCTTTTGCAGTAACTTTGTCCAAGTAACTTGAGGTAGTAACCTTGTTCATAATCTTATTCAATTCATATTCATATAGCTATCTTATTTTGTGGTATAAAATTTTAACAACAAGAACATGGTTTGAATGATTTCAAACTTGTTCGCAAACTAAATAGATCCTTCTAACTTAACTTTTAAAACACTTCAAGACCTGTAATATATCATAATGATATGCTAACCTAACAAAATATAACTTGGTTTTACAAAGAACATTTTAAAAACCGAATCTACGTCGTCAGAGTGCAACCGGGGTCTGTTTTGGGTTGGATAATTAAAAACCATCTTGAACTTTGAATTGGAAGTTCATGTTCTAGAAAAATGATATTTCTTATGAATATGTTAACACATAAAAATTTCATGGTTTAACTCAAAGTGTAAGTATTTTTAGAAAAATGATCATTAAATGTTGTTTTTATGATGGAAAATGATCACTTTCATAAGTTTCACCAAAGTTTGACCTATAACCTATGATTTCGAATACAAACTAAGGTATTTTCAGTTCATATTCTTAAAATTTGACTCGATCCAAGTAAGTGGCAAGTTGAACCAACAAAAACGGAGTTGTAATGAAGAAACTATGACTAAAACAAGATTGGGTATCCGAAGCTAGTTTAGCTACGCAAATATTTGGAGAAAAAGTAAATTAATCATATCTTTTCTAATTAATATGATATTTTATATATAATTACTTATGATTTGATTTTATATATTTCAGGACCACCCGTAAACAACACGAGAAGATTAATCATAAGACCTCATGATTGTACGCAACACGTCATTTGACAACACGGTACTTTATGTACGCAACACGTCATTTGACAACATGGTACCATGGGTCGAGATTAATTCTGATCAATACGAATACGATACGGTCTTTATTTATTTTATTTAAGCAACTAATTGTGGACCACTAACATCGGACTGCTAACTACGGACTAAGAAAATATTAAAAGTATTAAAAGTATTTATATATGTAACGATTACTTAAAAAGAAAATATGTTAATATATTATATATATGGTTAGGTTCGTGATATCTATCGGAGACCAAGTCGAATTAAATACCTTCAAGGCAAAAGTGAGTTTCATTTGCTCCCTTTTTAATTGCTTTTGCAATATATATTTTTGGGCTGAGAATACATGCGCTGCTTTTATAAATGTTTACAAAATAGACACAAGTACTTAAAAATATATTCTACATTAAGTTGTACCACTGGCATATTTCCCTGTAGCTTGGTAACTACTATTTACATGGGTATTGTAAACGCGAATACTGTTGATAGATCTATCGGGCCTGACAACCCCAAACGGACTGGACGACCAGTATTCAACGGTTGCACAGTACTTTATTTTGGTGACTACACTTGGTACGGTGTAGTGAGATTTCATAATAAAGGGAATATGCGACGTTAATTAAATGTTAAGTATGGTTACCAAGTGCTCAACCACTTAGAATGCTTTACATACACTTGCGAGTGTATTATGTATATGATTATGAAATCTTGTGGTCTATTAACATATTGAAATGATTGTTATGATAAACCTATGAACTCACCAACCTTTTTGGTTGACACTTTAAATCATGTTTATTCTCAGGTACGAATTAAGTCTTCCGCTGTGCATTTGCTCAATATAAGGACATTAATTGGAGCCGATCATCGCAATGGGACCAAATGTTGATGACTTCGTCCAGGTGGATTAGGATGGGTCCTTTCAGTTGGTATCAGAGCTGTGGTTATAGCGAACCAGGTTTTGCATTAGTGTGTCTAACTAGTAGTTGTTAGGATGCATTAATGAGTCTGGACTTCGACCGTGTCTACATGTCAAAAGTTTTGCTTATCATTTCTAGTCGAAAATCATCTGCTTATCATCCTTAGAAAATTACCTGCTTATCATTCATAAGTCTAGACACGTTTTACTGCATTTACTGCATTGATAGTGTATAGACGAATTCTTATCTTAGCATATCTGTTATTGCGAACTTTGACTGATATCTTTTCAAAGATTCTCCGTAATTTACGGGATTTTGGTATTATATATACATATGTAAATTATGTATTGAAGGGTACCAAATCTAACTCCTATAATCTATTCCATACCAAAAATTCATTTTCCCCATTATACAAGATGGATTCCGCAACTAGTTCGAATTCTTCAAATTCCGACAGTTATGCCGATATGAATTTCCATTCAGGCTCCGAAAGCAGCGTCACCGGAATGGATCAACCAATTTCCCATCATCTATTCTGGATGAATTGGGGATGGGTTCGTAATATACTAAATCACTGGAGACAAGAAGAAGGTGATCCATTCCATCCACCAAATTGCCCTCTTGGCGATGAGCCTGAAGCACTTACCGGCAAACCTATTCGAAACACCATTTTCTCTCTCATTTCTAGAGTATCTCGTCACGATTATATACTATCCCATATTACAAATCTTGTTCATTATCTCGCTCCAACCGCCAATCATCCCGGTGTACTAGCAAAAGTTAACGAACTTCGCGCTCGCGTGACGGCTTTGGAGAACATGGTGCGAAGGTTGCAAACACCGGCAGCAGCACCAGCAGTATAATCAGCACCACCATCAATAACATTAACAATACCATCACCACCACTAACAAACAACATCCGCATCACACGTCTCGACATCATAATCTGTCCCACAAACATCAACATCATACGCACCATTGATACTAAGGTGTACCAACAATAATGAACGATGAAGTATTGATCCATAACTTCATTGATATTCTACGAAGAATATGTGGTTTCAAAAAGTTTTAGAGATTTCTTATTCTAGCTCAAACCGAAAAGCAAATGAGATTAATATCATATTAACTCATTAAATTCATGATTTCATCTGAAGAAAATATATATTTATATATGTTTTCATAAAGATTGTAATTAAAAGTTCTTTTGTACAAAATATTAATGGTGAAATTTTTTTTAACAGGTAGGTAATACCCGAGGAATAATTAGATTTCATCTTAATAAGTTACATTGTACATTCGTCGAAGCTGATTCAACAGTCATTTACTATCCTACTTACAACCACCGATATACGTATCCGTTAACCGCAGAATAACCATTTTCATTCAATTTCATATTTGGATTTTGAATTCCCAGAATCCAACAAGTGGCATATGAAGAAAACATATGACAAAATAAAATCTGTTAGAAACAAACAAATTAACTATGAAAAACTTTATTAAGAATCCACGCTAACTGTTCCAACCAACTGTTCCTAGCTAACTGATTACATTTTATTTATCGCAGTTTATTTATCGCAATTTAATTATCGCACTTTTATTTATCGTCATTTAATTTCTGTAATTATTTTACGCACTTTAAATATCGGGATACGTATACAATGTTTTGGCATATCATATCGACGCATCTATATATATTATTTGGAATCACCATAGACACTCTATATGCAGTAATGATCGAGTTCTCTATACAGGGTTGAGGTTGATTCTACAATAATATATATAGTTTGAGTTGTGATCGAGTCTGAGACGTATACGGGTCACGACACGTATTAATTAATTCGTATATTGTATATTAAACTATATATGAATTATTGGACTGTTACTGTGGACTATCGACTGTGGACTAATGACATTGGACAATTAAAATGAATTAAAATATTGATTATAACATATGAAACTAAACATTTCTTCAAGATTGCCACTTGATTTCATCTTAAACCTCATTGTATCTCGACGATTACAATCAGCGTCAAATCTATCATGATTCTTAAAAACACCTCAATCGAGAGGATAAACCAACCGCACTTCATCTACGGAAGAAAATATTGATGCATATAGTTATGCACCTGAAAAACCCTCGGAAACTGAGTAAACGTTTGACACGTATCTGTTCTAGTTCCTTTGACATTGTTATTACCGAAGATCGTTTTGCAATCCCTTTCCAAAGTAGCTAATTTTGTCACAGCTCCAGCAAGTCAACTCCGGCTTTTCATCCGAAACAACTTTATTATAACCGCGATATATATGCGTACTCTTTATTGTTACTGGGGAACCTTTTATATTCCACAATATTACCATCAGGGATTAATCATTCTAAAAACACAATTCTCCTGAAACTACCTCGGTTTGATAACCGATGACCCAGATCAGTTAACCTTGAAAATGCTGACGAAGCAGCATGTTGTAGATGATCTTACTGGCCAAAAGTTTGATGATAAAGAAAGGAGTGTTAGGAACGCTCGATAGAAAATTTAGTACCGAAAAGCGGATTATGTGAAACTATGAAGAAAGCCGTGGACAAATCACAAAGAATAAGTTTGCCTTCAAAGAATCCAAATGATTTTGTGCCTACTGAAATCGTTAGCAAACATCTTATTTCTCATTCTAAACCTTCACAGACAAATCTTCTTCATCATCCATTGATATTAGAAATTCTAAGATATTCTCGTATGTTCTATTATAAATATCCTCCATATTTCTAGCGATATTTTCACAACTATTCTTATCTGAGATCATTTATCTCTCCGTAATATCTGCAACATAAAAGAAACTGTGTTAGTTTCTAAATTCTGAAACCTTCGATTTTAAAATATGAATGTTTTGAAGTAGTGTTGGGAACTGAAGCATGGATTAGTATAATATAATGACACTTGATCAACGTCATTATATTACAGTAAGTCATGCTGAGTTTCTAATAAAGCATGATGATTCACAGTACCGTCATCATGTGCTATTTACACGACTCTTACATTCTATCTAATCTCTAAACATATCAAGAGAATATTTTTCTGGATGACTCGGTCTTCTCCAGGGTATTCTGGTAATTTAACAAATCAAAATCGTTCTATTACCATTTTCTTCTTAGAGCATTAGCTATGTTCATTCTGAATTTCATATCTACGAATTCCGGACCATTACTCGCTTGACTCGAAGTCAGGAAGAGAAAACGAAAGCATGAAGCTCCGAAAAATAAGGAAGAATATAAACTCCGATAATAACCCCGAAATTACAAATCGTGTATATCGATGCAGATAGCAATATAGAGACACGGGAGAATTAGAAACACTATAAACACAAGAGTATAGTAGAAGTAAATAGATTCTTCTGGTGGTAGATGAAAAAGAAGAATGACAGATATAAAAGTTAGGAGTATATCAAGAATCAGGACTGTATGGAGCATATTGATGAATGCTTTAAAGTAAGAATCAAGGGAGAAAGAATAGAAGGTGTGAGTCGTGGAAAATAAGGAAACGAAGGGGTGAATTTATAGTGAAATATCCGACAGAGCAATCAAAATAGATTATTGCATATAATCAAAGAAGATCCTGATTTCCTTAATCACCAAAGAACCAAATCTTATTACGTAAGATTCTCTTTAAATCCCTTAAATCCCGAAAATCAATCATAACTACGTCATCGGTTAAGACGAATATATTTTACTCATCTCACTCTTTTACGATAGTCTCATTTATATTCTTTGCATAATCGAATCGTTTTATCTACATTACTCAATGATGATAAAACTCCATTATCACCTTATATTTGTCATGAAAACCTTCTTATTGTTATCCATAACAACCTCTATCAAATTTCGGGGACGAAATTTCTTTAAAGGGTAGGTACTGTAATGACCCGGAATTTTCCGACCAAATTATACTTATGAGATTAATATTTATATAAATTAAACCATACCAACATGATAAGCAATACAAATTATTGAGACTTGTGTTTTTGAAAAGAGTTTTACACAATGTTTGACCGTCCAATATGATCGATGATATCACGAACTATATAACATACGATAATTATACGTTTATGTATATATATGTATTTATATATATTTAACATGATTTAAGGATGGTTTAACATCTCATTGTGTACTAATGACAATGATTTATAAGTATATTTTGAAACTACTAACTTAAGTTTTCAAAACGATAACTATACGTAACATTCTTTGATATATATACTTATAATCTATAATGCTTATACATGTATCTTATATATAATGTATTTAATCACTTTTTAAGGACTTAAATACATAAAACAATATAAGTATATTCACAAAAGATAGCTATATTTGAATTCTCGTTCCGTTTCCTCAAGATTTCTATACGTATATCTAGGGTATATGTACCCATATCATACCCAGCTTCTATACGTATTTACTATTGGTATATACACATCAAATCAACATCCTAATCAACATTATTATTGCCCTAGATATGAGGTAACTAGGATTTGTCAAGTAGTATGAATTATTAGTAAGAAAACAAAATTAGGAATCCTTTTCTTTCTTTATAAACTAAAAACGTTTTTATAAATGAACACCATTTCTTCACTCCATTTTCTCATATCTACACCCTCATTTATCTCTCAAAATACTCCTAACTTCATACTTGATCATATCCAAGCATTTTCCCCATCATTTAGCTTCAATTACAAGCCTTAAACACCATAAGAAAACTCTTTCAAGAACATATCAAAATAACCACCCATTTGAAGAAGTTTACTTCCAACCTTTTGATCTAACTCCACCACTCTTTGATTCCAAGATTATTTCTTATCTTTTGTAGTAACTTTGTCCAAGTAACTTGAGGTAGTAACCTTGTTCATAATCTTATTCAATTCATATTCATATAGCTATCTTATTTTGTGGTATAAAATTTTAACAACAAGAACATGGTTTGAATGATTTCAAACTTGTTCGCAAACTAAATAGATCCTTCTAACTTGACTTTTAAAACACTTCAAGACCTGTAATATATCATAATGATATGCTAACCTAACAAAATATAACTTGGTTTTACAAAGAACATATTAAAAACTGAATCTACGTCGTCAGAGTGCAACCGGGGGCTGTTTTGGGTTGGATAATTAAAAACCATCTTGAACTTTGAATTGGAAGTTCATGTTTTGGAAAAATGATATTTCTTATGAATATGTTAACACATAAAAATTTCATGGTTTAACTCAAAGTGTAAGTATTTTTAGAAAAATGATCATTAAATGTTGTTTTTATGATGGAAAATGATCACTTTCATAAGTTTCACCAAAGTTTGACCTATAACCTATGATTTCGATTAAAACTTAGGTATTTTCAGTTCATATTCTTAAAATTTGACTCGATTCAAGTAAGTGGCAAGTTGAACCAACAAAAACGGAGTTGTAATGAAGAAACTACGACTAAAACAAGATTGGGTATCCGAAGCTAGTTTAGCTACGCAAATATTTGGAGAAAAAGTAAATTAATCATATCTTTTCTAATTAATATGATATTTTATATATAATTACTTATGATTTGATTTTATATATTTCAGGACCACCCGTAAACAACACGAGAAGATTAATCATAAGACCTCATGATTGTACGCAACACGTCATTTGACAACACGGTACTTTATGTACGCAACACGTCATTTGACAACATGGTACCATGGGTCGAGATTAATTCTGATCAATACGAATATGATGGGGTCTTTATTTATTTATTTTATTTAAGCAACTAATTGTGGACCACTAACATCGGACTGCTAACTACGGACTAAGAAAATATTAAAAGTATTAAAAGTATATATATATGTAACGATTACTTAAAAAGAAAATATGTTAATATATTATATATATGGTTAGGTTCGTGATATCTATCGGAGACCAAGTCGAATTAAATACCTTCAAGGCAAAAGTGAGTTTTCATTTGCTCCCTTTTTAATTGCTTTTGCAATATATATTTTTGGGCTGAGAATACATGCGCTGCTTTTATAAATGTTTACAAAATAGACACAAGTACTTAAAAATATATTCTATGTTGAGTTGTACCACTGGCATATTTCTCTGTAGCTTGGTAACTACTATTTACATGGGTATTGTAAAAGCGAATCCTGGTGATAGATCTATCGGGCCTGACAACCCCAACCGGACTGGACGACCAGTATTCAACGGTTGCACAGTACTTCGTTTTGGTGACTACACTTGGTACGGTGTAGTGAGATTTCATAATAAAGGGAATATGCGACGTTGATTAAATGTTAAGTATGGTTACCAAGTGCTCAACCACTTAGAATGCTTTATATACACTTGCGAGTGTATTATGTTTATGATTATGAAATGTTGTGGTCTATTAACATATTGAAATGATTGTTATAATAAACCTATGAACTCACCAACCTTTTTGGTTGACACTTTAAAGCATGTTTATTCTCAGGTACGAATTAAGTCTTCCGTTGTGCATTTGCTCAATATAAGGACATTACTTGGAGCCGATCATCGCAATGGAACCAAATGTTGATGACTTTGTCCAGGTGGATTAGGACGGGTCCTTTCATATCTTGCGAATATGGGCCTAATCTGCAATTGAAAATTTTTCGAAAAATTCTCCACAAAATTTTGTCCGATTTTGTGAGGAATGTAGTGACTTCTAATATGAGTTTTGCGTCCATTAATTATAATCAAAACAAATCTACAGTCTCATGTATCCTCATTCAAGATGAAATTCAGAAAAAAAAATAAAAATAAAGTTATGAATTTAGAGAAATAAAAAAGTGGCTAAAAATACTCGAACAATAAAACCAAGACGTTATAAAAGCAGCAACATTTTGTAGCTAGTGGTACGATATTAGCGCCAAAAAGATTCTAGATGTACCTAAATACAATATTAAATAAAAACAAGTATCATAGCGGTATTTAAACAGGCACAACAATTCACATGTGAAGGTATTACTTATCGTAAGATCTAAAAGTGCAAAATTCACCTTTAAAAACAGTAAAATGTCATTTTCGGCATCTGAACTGTTTTGAACGGGGGAAAATCTTAAGGAAGTCTTGCTCGTAGCGTTGTTTTCTAGTTATCTTGCGAATATGCGACTAATCTACAATTGAAAATTTTTCAAAAAATTTTCCACAAAATTTTGCCCGTTTTATTGGGGAATGTAGTGACTTCAGATATTTGTTTTGCATCCATTAATTATCATCAAAACGAAACTACTATCTCATGTATTTGCATTCAATATAAAGAAGTGTGCTGCCACCAACCCCCCATGCGATCGCATGGGGATTGTGCTGTTAGGCCATGCGATCGCATGGTGCCAGCATCCAGCTCATATTCGACCAAACAAAGCCGCCGACACTCTATTATTATTATTATTATTTAATATATATTTATTTAATTTATATAAATATATATATTATATTATATTTACGAGCATAGCCGACTTGTAACTTTAGTTCCGATGACTTATACATTTATGCTCGACTTATGTCTCAGTTCCGGTTTAACAAACGTCCCTTCGTACGCTTAAGAAACTTGTACTTTACGTTACGCAACGTGTACCTTTAACAATAGTTAAACTTAATTCACCAATAACTATATTACTCGAAGTGTAACCTATTCAATTAGGTGTTTTGGTCATTTGCTTCTATAATTTGTTGTCTCGTTAATATATAAGTATATAATAATATTAATTCAAATCAAAACTTTTTTGTATCAAATTCATATCTTAACACATTGTAAAATATATATTTAAAAATATAATTTGTACATTTATATATAATTGAAATAATATACTATTTAGTTTTTCAAAACCAATTTATATTTCAAAGTTCATCTTAAAACCGTTTAAGTAATAGAAAATATTATGTCGTAACAAGTTTACATTTTTGAAACAATATAAATATATTTACAAATTTATAATGCAAAGCTTTAATGAAGTTCTTCAATTTCTATATACATAAAAAAATTGCCTTATAACATGTTTTAATAAGGTTTTTATTAGACTGAAAACGTTTTAGTACGTTTAAAACTAAATCGAATAAATATTATAATTCTATTTTTTTTTTCAAATCTAACTATGATTAAGAATCATTTTGTTAAAAGGTTAAAATAATGGAGATCATTATATCATAAAATGTTTTTAAAATAAGATCGTATATAATTCATAATAGGTTTTCAAGTTTTTAAATTGCCGTTTACTGGTGAAGCGTAAAGTATAATCCAATGGTTAATATAAACATATGAAATCGTCTTAATGTAAAATGTCGATATTCAACGTCTAAGTTATTTACATTCCATGTTCCATCTTTAATATGAAAGTTAAAATAGTTATCTTATAAAAATCATGAGGAAAATGTTGTAAAGCATGAATTGAAAATCAAATAGGAATCTCCACTAACTTTTGTCTAATTCTTGTTAAGTGACACTTTGTTCTTACTTGTAATCACTTTACCATTTATTCCGAATACCATTAAAAGGAAAGGTTTCCTAATTCAAAGTGGACCTCTCAACAGAGACATGTAAATCGTATCATACATGTAAATCGTATCATAATGAATCTTGATAACTCAATCATTTGATATTATCTTATAATTCCATCGATAAACATATTGAAGCAGATACGTTCATTGTAAAGTATTATATGTTTAAATACCTTGTTAATATTCTCAAGTTATAATATATATATATATATATATATATATATATATATATATATATATATATATATATATATATATATATATATATATATATATATATATATATATATATAAACATATTCATTTATATAGTGGTTCGTGAATCGTCGAAATTTGGTCGAGGTTAAAAGAATGTATGAACACAGTTTAAAATCCTTGAGATTCAATTTAACAAGCTTTGCTTGTCGTGTCGGAAAAAGGTAAAGATAAAGTTTAAATTTGGTTAGAAATTTCCGGGTTGTCACAGTACCTACCCGTTAAAGAAATTTCGTCCCCGAAATTTGATCAAGGTCGTCATGACTAACAGTAAGAATGTTATTATGACGAATATAAGTTGATACCTAGAATTTTATCATGATTAAGAAATATGGATAAAATAGTTCGATTTCTCGAAGCGTATGAGTGAAGCTATCGTAAAAGAGTGAATAGAGATTTGCCTTATTTTTTGACCTCATCACGGTTGATCTCCGGATTAAAGAAAATCTTTGTAATCTATATAGGATTTGATTATTCGGCGATTAAGGAAATTATGATCCTCTTTGATTTAATGCGATAATCCATCTTGATTTCTCTGTCGGATATTTCACTATAAATTCACCACCTTCGTTTTCTTACAACTCACACCTTCTATTCTTTCTCCCTTAACTCATATTTTAAAGTATTCGTCAATATGCTCTATCCAGTGCTGATTCTGATATATTCCTAACTTTCATATCTGTCATTCTTCTTTTTCATCTATCGCCGGAAGAATCCATTTACTTCTACTATACTCTTGGTTTTATAGTGCTTTTAGTTCTCCCGTATCTTTATGTTGCTATATGTATCGATATATATGGTTTGTAATTTTTGGGTTGTCGTTGGGCTTTATATCTTCCTTTATATTTCAAAGTCCCTGCTTCTGTCTTCTATAATCATTGTCATCCACAGTTAATGCTCCCTTCTATTTGCTGCGATTTATACTCTTATTTCAATTTCGGAGCTTCATTATTTCATTTCCTCTTCTTGCGATTAAGCACCGCTTGTAATGGTCCAGAATTCATAGATATGAATTTCAGAATGAACATAGTTAATGTTCTCAGAAGGGAATCGTAATGGCACGATCTTGATTTGTCAAATTACCAGAATACCTCGGAAAAGACCGAATCATCAAGGAAAATATTTTCTTGATATGTTTAGAGGTTAAGTAGAATATAAGAGTCGTGTAACATAGCACATGATGACGTTATGATCTGTGAATCATCACGTTCCATTTAGAAACTCAGCATGACTTACTGTAATATAATCACGTTGATCAAGTGTCATTATATTATACTAACTCATGCTTCAGTTCCCAACACTACTTCAAAAAATTCTTATTTTAAACTCGAAGGTTTCAGATCTTAGAAACTAAAATAGTTTCCTTTATGATGTAACACAGATAGCGCGAAGGGGTAAATGATTTTGAATAACAATAGTTATGAAGATATCTTCATAAATATGGAGGATATTTATAATGAAAGGTATGATGATATCTTAGAATATCTAAGATTAGAGGGTGATGAAGAATATTGTCCGTAAGAGTTTAGAGTCAGGAGCAAGGTATTCGTTAACGACTTCAGCAGACACTGAATCTTTTGGATTCTTTGAAGGTAGATTTCGTCCTTGTGATTTATCCACAGCCTCCTTCATGGTTTGCTCAATTCATTTTTCAGTACCAAATCTTCTCTTTTTCTGAGCTTTGCCAACACACTATGAAATGTCCCTTTCTTATTGATTAAAAACGTTCCATATTAATTGATTTCGTTGCGAGGTTTTGACCTCTATATGAGACATTTTTCAAAGATTGCATTCATTTTTAAAACAAACCATAACCTTTATTTCATAAATAAAGATTTAAAAAGCTTTACGTAGATTATCAAATAATGATAATCTAAAATATCCTGTTTACACACGACCATTACATAATGGTTTTACAATATAAATATGTTACATCGAAATCAGTTTCTTGAATGCAGTTTTTACACAATATCATACAAACATGGACTCCAAATCTTGTCCTTATTTTAGTATGCAACAGCGGAAGCTCTTAGTATTCACCTGAGAATAAACATGCTTTAAACGTCAACAAAAATGTTGGTGAGATATAGGTTTAACCTATATATATCAAATCGTAACAATAGACCACAAGATTTCATATTTCAATACACATCCCATACATAGAGATAAAAATCATTCATATGTTGAACACCTGGTAACCGACATTAACAAGATACATATATAAGAATATCCCCATCATTCCGGGACACCCTTCGGATATGATATAAATTTTGAAGTACTAAAGCATCCGGTACTTTGGATGGGGTTTGTTAGGCCCAATAGATCTATCTTTAGGATTCGCGTCAATTAGGGTGTCTGTTCCCTAATTCTTAGATTACCAGACTTAATAAAAAGGGGCATATTCGATTTCGATAATTCAACCATAGAATGTAGTTTCACGTACTTGTGTCTATTTTTCAAATCATTTATAAAACCTGCATGTATTCTCATCCCAAAAATATTAGATTTCAAAAGTGGGACTATAACTCACTTTCATAGATTTTTACTTCGTCGGGAAGTAAGACTTGGCCACTGGTTGATTCACGAACCTATAACAATATATACATATATATCAAAGTATGTTCAAAATATATTTACAACACTTTTAATATATTTTAATGTTTTAAGTTTATTAAGTCAGCTGTCCTCGTTAGTAGCCTACAACTAGTTGTCCACAGTTAAATGTACAGAAATAAATCGATAAATATTATCTTGAATCAATCCACGACCCAGTGTATACATATCTCAGTATTGATCACAACTCAAACTATATATATTTTGGAATCAGCCTCAACCCTGTATAGCTAACTCCAACATTCACATATAGAGTGTCTATGGTTTTTCCGAAATATGTGTAGATGTGTCGACATGATAGGTCGAAACATTGTATACGTGTCTATGGTATCTCAAGATTACATAATATACAATACAAGTTGATTAAGTTATGGTTGGAATAGATTTGTTACCAATTTTCACGTAGCTAAAATGAGAAAAATTATCCAATCTTGTTTTACCCATAACTTCTTCATTTTAAATCCGTTTTGAGTGAATCAAATTGCTATGGTTTCATATTGAACTCTATTTTATGAATATAAACAGAAAAAGTATAGGTTTATAGTCGGAAAAATAAGTTACAAGTCGTTTTTGTAAAGTTAGTCATTTCAGTCGAAAGAACGACGTCTAGATGACCATTTTAGAAAACATACTTCCACTTTGAGTTTAACCATAATTTTTGGATATAGTTTCATGTTCATAATAAAAATCATTTTCTCAGAATAACAACTTTTAAATCAAAGTTTATCATAGTTTTTAATTAACTAACCCAAAACAGCCCGCGGTGTTACTACGACGGCGTAAATTCGGTTTTACGGTGTTTTTCGTGTTTCCAGGTTTTAAATCATTAAGTTAGCATATCATATAGATATAGAACATGTGTTTAGTTGATTTTGAAAGTCAAGTTAGAAGGATTAACTTTTATTTGAGAACAAGTTTAGAATTAACTAAACTATGTTCTAGTGATTACAAGTTTAAACCTTCGAATAAGATAGCTTTATATGTATGAATCGAATGATGTTATGAACATCATTACTACCTAAAGTTCCTTGGATAAACCTACAGGAAATGAGAAAAATAGATCTAGCTTCAAAGGATCCTTGGATGGCTTGAAAGTTCTTGAAGCAGAATCATGACACGAAAACAATTTCAAGTAAGATTTCCACTCGAAATAAGATTGTTATAGTTATAGAAATTGAATTAAAGTTTGAATATGATTATTACCTTGTATTAGAAAGATAACCTACTATAAGAAACAAAGGTTTCTTGATCTTGGATGATTACTTGGAATGGATTTAGAAAACTTGGAAGTAAACTTGCAATCTTGGAAGTATTCTTGATTTTATGAAACTAGAACTTTTGGAATTTATGAAGAACACTTAGAACTTGAAGATAGAACTTGAGAGAGATCAATTAGATGAAGAAAATTGAAGAATGAAAGTGTTTGTAGGTATTTTTGGTCGTTGGTTTATGGATTAGATATAAAGGATATGTAATTTTGTTTTCATGTAAATAAGTCAAGAATGATTACTCATATTTTTGTAATTTTATGAGATATTTCATGCTAGTTGCCAAATGATGGTTCCCACATGTGTTAGGTGACTCACATGGGCTGCTAAGAGCTGATCATTGGAGTGTATATACCAATAGTACATACATCTAAAAGCTGTGTATTGTACGAGTACGAATACGGGTGCATACGAGTAGAATTGTTGATGAAACTGAACGAGGATGTAATTGTAAGCATTTTTGTTAAGTAGAAGTATTTTGATAAGTGTTTTGAAGTCTTTCAAAAGTGTATGAATATATATTAAAACACTACATGTATATACATTTTAACTGAGTCGTTAAGTCATCGTTAGTCGTTACATGTAAATGTTGTTTTGAAACCTTTAGGTTAACGATCTTGTTGAATGTTGTTAACCCATTGTTTATTATAACAAATGAGATGTTAAATTGTTATATTATCATGATATTATGATATATAATATATCTTAGTATGATGTATATACAGTTAAATGTCGTTACAACGATAATCGTTACATATATGTCTCGTTTCGAAATCATTAAGTTAGTAGTCTTATTTTTACATATGCATTTCATTGTTAATACACTTAATAATATATTTACTTATCATTTAAAATAATTAACCA
Source organism: Rutidosis leptorrhynchoides (assembly GCF_046630445.1). Taxonomy (NCBI): domain Eukaryota; kingdom Viridiplantae; phylum Streptophyta; class Magnoliopsida; order Asterales; family Asteraceae; genus Rutidosis; species Rutidosis leptorrhynchoides. The sequence goes on along the minus strand of NC_092335.1, from coordinate 44,684,349 downwards.
AGTGTATCAATATCTTAATATGATTCATATGTACCTAGTAAGACGTTGTTATAACGATAATCGTTATATATATCGTTTTCGAGTTTCATAAATTAATAGTCTCATTTTTATGTATATAACTCATTGTTAAAATACCTAATGAGATACATACTTATAATAAAATCATGTTAACTATATATATAACCATATATATGTCATCGTATAGTTTTTACAAGTTTTAACGTTCGTGAATCACCGGTCAACTTGGGTGGTCAATTGTCTATATGAAACCTATTTCAATTAATCAAGTCTTAAAAAGTTTGATTGCTTAACATGTTGGAAACACTTAATCATGTAAATAACAATTTCATTTAATATATATATATAAACATGGAAAAGTTCGGGTCACTACAGTACCTACCCGTTAAATAAATTTCGTCCCGAAATTTTAAGCAGTTGGAGGTGTTGACGTATATTCTGGAAATAAATGCAGATATTTCTTCTTCATTTGATCTTCTCGTTCCCAGGTGAACTCAGGTCCTCTACGAGAATTCCATCAAACCTTAACAATTGGTATCTTGTTTTGCTTAAGTCTTTTAACCTCACGATCCATTATTTCGACGGGTTCTTCGATAAATTGAAGTTTTTCGTTGATTTGGATTTCATCTAACGGAATAGTGAGATCTTCTTTAGCAAAACATTTCTTCAAATTCGAGACGTGAAAAGTGTTATGTACAGCCGCGAGTTGTTGAGGTAACTCAAGTCGGTAAGCTACTGGTCCGACACGATCAATAATCTTGAATGGTCCAATATACCTTGGATTTAATTTCTCTCGTTTACCAAATCGAACAACGCCTTTCCAAGGTGCAACTTTAAGCATGACCATCTCTCCAATTTCAAATTCTATATCTTTTCTTTTAATATCAGCGTAGCTCTTTTGTCGACTTTGGGCGGTTTTCAACCGTTGTTGAATTTGGATGATCTTCTCGGTAGTTTCTTGTATTATCTCCGGACCCGTAATCAGTCTATCCCCCACTTCACTCCAACAAATCGGAGACCTGCACTTTCTACCATAAAGTGCTTCAAATGGCGCCATCTCAATGCTTGAATGGTAGCTGTTGTTGTAGGAAAATTCTGCTAACTGTAGATGTCGATCCCAACTGTTTCTGAAATCAATAACACATGCTCGTAGCATGTCTTCAAGCGTTTGTATTGTCCTTTCGCTCTGCCCATCAGTTTGTGGATGATAGGCAGTACTCATGTCTAGACGAGTTCCTAATGCTTGCTGTAATGTCTGCCAGAATCTTGAAATAAATCTGCCATCCCTATCAGAGATAATAGAGATTGGTATTCCATGTCTGGAGACGACTTTCTTCAAATACAGTCGTGCTAACTTCTTCATCTTGTCATCTTCTCTTATTGGCAGGAAGTGTGCTGATTTAGTGAGACGATCAACTATTACCCAAATAGTATCAAAACCACTTGCAGTCCTTGGCAATTTAGTGATGAAATCTATGGTAATGTTTTCCCATTTCCATTCTGGGATTTCGGGTTGTTGAAGTAGACCTGATGATTTCTGATGCTCAGCTTTGACCTTAGAACACGTCAAACATTCTCCTACGTATTTAGCAACATCGGCTTTCATACCCGGCCACCAAAAATGTTTCTTGAGATCCTTGTACATCTTTCCCGTTCCAGGATGTATTGAGTATCTGGTTTTATGAGCTTCTCTAAGTATCATTTCTCTCATATCTCCAAATTTTGGTACCCAAATCCTTTCAGCCCTATACCGGGTTCCGTCTTCCCGAATATTAAGATGCTTCTCCGATCCTTTGGGTATTTCATCCTTTAAATTTCCCTCTTTTAAAACTCCTTGTTGCACCTCCTTTATTTGAGTAGTAAGGTTATTGTGAATCATTATATTCATAGATTTTACTCGAATGGGTTCTCTGTCCTTCCTGCTCAAGGCGTCGGCTACCACATTTACCTTCCCCGGGTGGTAACGAATCTCAAAGTCATAATCATTCAACAATTCAATCCACCTACGCTGCCTCATATTCAGTTCTTTCTGATTAAATATGTGTTGAAGACTTTTGTGGTCGGTATATATAATACTTTTGACCCCATATAAGTAGTGCCTCCAAGTTTTTAATGCAAAAACAACCGCGCCTAATTCCAAATCATGCGTCGTATAATTTTACTCGTGAATCTTCAATTGTCTAAACACATAAGCAATCACCTTCTTTCGTTGCATTAATACATAACCGAGACCTTGCTTTAATGCGTCACATTAAATCACAAAATCATCATTCCCTTCAGGCAATGACAATATAGGTGCCGTAGTTAGCTTTTTCTTCAATAACTGAAACGCTTTCTCTTGTTCATCCTTCCATTCAAATTTCTTCCCTTTATGCGTTAATGCAGTCAAGGGTTTTGCTATTCTGGAAAAGTCTTGGATGAACCTTCTGTAGTGAAATGTCCCGTTCTTATTGATTAAAAACGTTCCATATTAATTGATTTCGTTGCGAGGTTTTGACCTCTATATGAGACGTTTTTCAAAGACTGCATTCATTTTTAAAACAAACCATAACCTTTATTTCATAAATAAAGGTTTAAAAAGCTTTACGTAGATTATCAAATAATGATAATCTAAAATATCCTGTTTACACACGACCATTACATAATGGTTTACAATACAAATATGTTACATCGAAATCAGTTTCTTGGATGCAGTTTTTACACAATATCATACAAACATGGACTCCAAATCTTGTCCTTATTTTAGTATGCAACAGCGGAAGCTCTTAGTATTCACCTGAGAATAAACATGCTTTAAACATCAACAAAAATGTTGGTGAGTTATAGGTTTAACCTATATATATCAAATCGTAACAATAGACCACAAGATTTCTTATTTCAATACACATCCCATACATAGAGATAAAAATCATTCATATAATGAACACCTGGTAACCGACATTAACAAGATGCATATATAAGAATATCCCCATCATTCCGGGACACCCTTCGGATATGATATAAATTTCGAAGTACTAAAGCATCCGGTACTTTGGATGGGGTTTGTTAGGCCCAATAGATCTATCTTTAGGATTCGCGTCAATTAGGGTGTCTGTTCCCTAATTCTTAGATTACCAGACTTAATAAAAAGGGGCATATTCGATTTCGATAATTCAACCATAGAATGTAGTTTCACGTACTTGTGTCTATTTTGTAAATCATTTATAAAACCTGCTTGTATTCTCATCCCAAAAATATCAGATTTTAAAAGTGGGACTATAACTCACTTTCACAGATTTTTACTTCGTCGGGAAGTAAGACTTGGCCACTGGTTGATTCACGAACCTATAACAATATATACATATATATCAAAGTATGTTCAACATATATTTACAACACTTTTAATATATTTTGATATTTTAAGTTTATTAAGTCAGCTGTCCTCGTTAGTAACCTACAACAAGTTGTCCACAGTTAGATGTACAGAAATAAATCGATAAATATTATCTTGAATCAATCCACGACCCAGTGTATACGTATCTCAGTATTGATCACAACTCAAACTATATATTTTTTGGAATCAACCTCAACCCTGTATAGCTAACTCCAACATTCACATATAGAGTGTCTATGGTTGTTCCGAAATATATATAGATGTGTCGACATGATAGGTCAAAACATTGTATACGTGTCTATGGTATCTCAAGATTACATAATATACAACACAAGTTGATTAAGTCATGGTTGGAATAGATTTGTAACCAATTTTCACGTAGCTAAAATGAGAAAAATTATCCAATCTTGTTTTACCCATAACTTCTTCATTTTAAATCCGTTTTGAGTGAATCAAATTGCTATGGTTTCATATTGAACTATATTTTATGAATATAAACAGAAAAAGTATAGGTTTATAGTCGGAAAAATAAGTTACAAGTTGTTTTTGTAAAGGTAGTCATTTCAGTCGAAAGAACGACGTCTAGATGACCATTTTAGAAAACATACTTCCACTTTGAGTTTAACCATAATTTTTGGATATAGTTTCATGTTCATAAGAAAAATCATTTTCCCAGAATAACAACTTTTAAATAAAAGTTTATCATAGTTTTTAATTAACTAACCCAAAACAGCCCGCGGTGTTACTACGACGGCGTAAATCCGATTTTACGGTATTTTTCGTGTTTCCAGGTTTTAAATCATTAAGTTAGCATATCATATAGATATAGAACATGTGTTTAGTTGATTTTAAAAGTCAAGTTAGAAGGATTAACTTTTATTTGCGAATAAGTTTAGAATTAACTAAACTATGTTCTAGTGATTACAAGTTTACCACTTCGAATATGATAGCTTTTTATGTATGAATCGAATGATGTTATGAAAATCATTACTACCTTAAGTTCCTTGGATAAACCTACTGGAAAAGAGAAAAATGGATCTAGCTTCAACGGATCCTTGGATGGCTCGAAGTTCTTGAAGCAGAATCATGACACGAAAACAAGTTCAAGTAAGATCATCACTTGAAATAAGATTGTTATAGTTATAGAAATTGAACCAAAGTTTGAATATGATTATTACCTTGAATTAGAATGATAACCTACTATAATAAACAAAGATTTCTTGAGGTTGGATGATCACCTTACAAGATTGGAAGTGAGCTAGCAAACTTGAAAGTATTCTTGATTTTATGAAACTAGAACTTTTGGAATTTATGAAGAACACTTAGAACTTGAAGATAGAACTTGAGAGAGATCAATTAGATGAAGAAAATTGAAGAATGAAAGTGTTTATAGGTGTTTTTGGTCGTTGGTGTATGGATTAGATATAAAGGATATGTAATTTTGTTTTCATGTAAATAAGTCATGAATGATTACTCATATTTTTGTAATTTTATGAGATATTTCATGCTAGTTGCCAAATGATGGTTCCTGAAAGGACCCGTCCTAATCCATCCGGACGAAGTCCACATCGATTATAAACGATTCACAACAGTTGATTACATCGCGAGGTACTTGACCTCTATATGATACATTTTACAAACATTGCATTCGTTTTTGAAAAGACAATCTTTCATTACATCAAAAGTTGACGGCAGACATACCACTTCATAATATATCTATTTATAATTGACTTAATAATAATCTTGCTGAACACGACGACTCGAATGCAACGTCTTTTGAAATATGTCATGAATGACTCCAAGTAATATCTCTAAAATGAGCAAATGCACAGCGGAAGATTTCTTTCATACCTGAGAATAAACATGCTTTCAAGTGTCAACCAAAAGGTTGGTGAGTTCATTAGTTTAACATAAATAATCATTTCATAATTTTTAATAGACCACAAGATTTCATATTTCCATTTCTCATAAACATACGTCCCATGCATAGAGACAAAAATATCATTCATATGGATTGAACACCTGGTAACCGACATTCACAATATACATATAAGAATATCCCCATCATTCCGGGATCCTCCTTCGGACATGATATAAATTTCGAAGTACTAAAGCATCCGGTACTTTGGATGGGGCTTGTTGGGACCGATAGATCTATCTTTAGAGTTCGCGTCAATTAGGGTGTATGTTCCCTAATTCTTAGATTACCAGACTTAATAAAAAGGGGCATATTCGATTTCGATCATTCAACCATATAATGTCATTTTAATTACTTGTGTCTATTTTGTAAAATAGTTATAAAAGTTGCGCATGTATTCTCAGTCCCAAAAATGTAAGGAGTAAAAAGGGGATCAAAGGAACTCACTTAATGTATTTTGTAGTAAAAATACATATGACAACATTAGACAAACTGAACAATGCAGGGTTGGCCTCGGATTCACGAACCTATATCATTTGTATATATATTAAAATGTATAATCGTATTCGAACAAGTTTATATATTATAACTTGAATTATATAATATACTTATTTAGTTTGTGTATATATTTTAAATGTTTAATATCTATATATTTGGTTATATTAATATATCTCTATATATATATATGGTTAGTATTATATGAAAATATTCTTAATTCGTTATATTTAATTATTTATATAAATAATGTTATTATAATTGGTAGGTGATATATAAACTATTAATATGATTATAATATATGTATTAAGTATATTTTAGGTACAAAATATTTATTTGTAGCGGAAATGATAGTTTTGATAATAATGATTTACTAATAATAATAACTTTCTTAATATTGATAATACTAATATAAATAACGATATTGTTAAAATTGATACATATGTTAATAATAATAATAGTAAAACTAATAATTACAGAAAATGATATTTATACTAATATTAGCGAGAGTAATAATAACCTATATTGTTTTATAACAATAATAATAATCCTAAACATATTCATAATAATAATAATAGTTCTAAGAATGGTACAATTACCAATATTTACAAAAAAAAAAAATAATAATAAAAAGTTGCATTACTTATTAATGATAATCATATAGATAATAGTAATGATATTATCGACAATAATATTTATGTTATTCGTGATAATAATAATAATGATACTAATAATATTTATTGTTAATCTAGTAATGATAATGATAATAATATTAATAATAATACTAATTATATTATTAATCCTAGTATGTATAATAATAATTGTAATTATTAATAATAGCAATATCAATAACAATATGATAATAATCATAATAACAATAATAATAATAATAATAACAATAATAAAAGAAATTTGGTATACCCTTTAAAGCTTGTGTAAAAAGAATTGCCCACAACAAGGCTCGAACCCACAACCTCCCCCTTCCCGCTAACACTCGTAACCAGTGGGCTGTTGCCCTTTTATCCGAAATATAACAGAAAGCTTTTATATTTAACCCGTATTACTAAAGTTCATCTTCTTCATCAATGAATTTCATTCAAACTCAACCCCAAATCAAATTCGCGAATTGTATAATCAGTTTAAGACTTAATGTCTTTATTCATACACTAATTTGTGTTTAATTCGTTTGAGAGAAAAAAAAATTAAAAAAAAACAGCCCCCTACCGATGCTCGTCGCTAGTAAAGAGAAAAAAAAATGATTTTGATTTCTATAACGTTTTAGACAAATCTTACAACATGAAATAAATTTTAATTCATATCTATAAACTATTAAAATCGTTAATTGGATTTGAAACCTCAAAACGAGTTCGAATTTCTCCAATTACAAAAACAGTTGACTTTTTATTATGAACTTTGACTCTACAATTAGGATTCGTTTTAAAGGATTTGAAGCTGAAACTTTGAAGATATATTGAGTAAATGATTCCTGATAAAACTACGTTAACAGATTTTATCATTTATTTCGATTTCGAATTTGGAAAATAAACCATATAGAACAGCGGTTTTGCTGAAAAAGAAAAAGAAAGAAAAGAAAAGAAAAATAAATAAAGAATCTGTTTTCTTTCATCAATTCGCAGAAGGTGCTACATATATATTTTTGTGTTGACGATTTGTACAGCAACAAAAAAAAAATTGATTACGATGGTTTTGTAGTCAAGTGGTGTGTCGACACACTTTCATGAGCAAGGGAAAAATAAAATATAACAAAATAAAAATCAAATTCAATAATTGATTACAATGGATTGCTATGTGTAACAGAATTGGGGTAGGAACAAAACGTAAAACAGATTAATGGATATGTAAGATTTGGTTCGTACCATATATTAGATAGGAACAAAAGTTTAATACAGTAATTGATTTGGATGGGAACTGATTCATACGTACTCATTATGTAATTATTGTTAATAATTAATAATCACAATTATGTTAAAAATAATCTAAATCTTAATACTATAATAATAATAATAATAATATTATGAGTAATAATGATAATAAATCACAATGATAAAGGTTTTAAGAAATTGATAACAATAATCATATTATGATACTTATAATAATAATACTAATTATATTAGCATGGATAATAATACAAGAAATAATAATAATGTTATAAAATGTTATATCCATAATTTGTAATTATATTTATAAAAGTAATGATATTAATAATAATAATAATATTAATCATAATACCAATAATATTTAAATTATATCTAGTTAATAAATTTAATCATTCCTATAATAATATTTACATTTAAGTATTTATTTTGACAATCGTAATCTTAAATTTTTTAAAATTTTAATTATTTAAAATTTGTTGATATCATTAATAATGATTTTAATAATGAAAGTAGTAATAATATAATTGTCATTATATTTTTAACTTGTTTTTATATTACATATTATACATGTAAATGTGAATATATTAATAATGTTTATATATATATATATGTATAATTGTTATATATCTATTTACTATATTATTTCATAATAAGGATAGATGTTATAAATTCATCACATAATATTTATATCTTTTATATGTATATATTACAATACCCATATAATAATACTCATGTATAGTTATCATCTATTTTTATATATAAATATATTCTTTTTAATAATAACTGTATTATATTATATATTATTTTTTATATTTAATTCTACTGTTTAATTTGTATTTAATTATTTAACATTATTATTTATGCCCATATACTTATATTTATATATACATAATTATTAACAACAATTGTTCGTGAATCGTCGAGATTAGTCAAAGGTCAAATGTATACATGAACCTAGTTCAAAGTTTTTGAGACTTTAACATTACAAACTTTGCTTATCGTGTCGAACTCATATAATGATTAAAGTTTAAATTTGGTCGGAAATTTCCAGGTCGTCACAGTACCTACCCGTTAAAGAAATTTCGTCCCGAAATTTGATTGGGATGGTCATGGATGACAATAGGTATGTTTTCATGACGAATATGAGTTGATAAATAGAGTTTTATTACCATTGAGTAATAAGGATAAAATAATTCAATTATTCGAAGAGTACGAGTGAAGTTATCACAAAAGAGTAAAATGAAGAAATAGAGATTCGTTTTAGCTTTTGACATAGTCAGGGTTGAATTCAGAATATAAGGTGCGTCTTATCTTTTGATTTTGTCTCGATTGAATTCCGAAATTCAAGGGATTTAAAGAAAATATTAGAAATCTAAAGATTTGATTCTTCGGCGAATAAGGAAATTAAGATCTCTATAATTAAATACGGTGATCTGCCTAGATTACTCCGTCTTATATTTCCATTATAAATTAAGCTCTTTCGTTCCATTGTACTCATCATTCCTATACTTTCTTTCTTAGTTCATACATCCAAAAGATTGTAATAATGCTTAATTCGGTTCTAATTCTTGTTCTTATTCTGACTATCGTAATGATCGTTCTTTTTTTTTTCCAACTCCCACCGGAAGAATCTGTTTATTTCTACTATGCTCTAGGGATTATTGTATGTATAATCCTTCCATGTCTTTATATTGCTATACGCACCGATCTCCACAGTTTGTAATTTCAGTGTTAGTATTGGGCTTTATATTTTTCCTTATATTTCAATGTCACTGTTTCTGTCTCCTATAATTATTGTCATCTACAGTTAATGTGCTCTCTTATCTGCTGCGATATATATACCCCCTGTCTATTTCAGAGCTTCATGCTTTTGTTTTACTTTTCGCAAGCAACGGTCCAGAATTCATAGGTATGGAGTTTCGAATTATCATAATATACAAGGTAGAAAGGAAAGATAGTAGCATGATTTGTTTTGTCAAATTACCTGAATCACTGAGAATAGAACTATCAAGAATATATTTTCTTGATATGTTCAGAAGTTATGCAGAATGAAAGGGTTATGTAACATGGCACATGATGACGTTATAATCTGTGAATCATCATGTTCCATTTAGAAACTCAGCATGACTTACTGTAATATAATCACATTGATCAAGTGTCATTATATTATACTAACTCATGCATCAGTTCCCAACATTACTTCAATAACATTCATATTCTAAGCTCGAAAGTTTACAGAATATAGAAAATAACAGTTTCTATATGATGTAACACTGATAGTACGAAGAGATTAATGATTTCAGATAAGAATAGTTATGAACATATCTTCAGAAATATGGAGGATATTTATAATGAAAGATACGATGATATCTTGGAATTTCTGAATCAAATTGTGATGAAGAAATTCTTTCACGGTGATTTAGAGCGATTAAGGAGCAATGTATTCGTTAAAGACTTCAACAGACATTGAATCATTTAGATTCTTTGAAGTCAAACTTATTCTTTTTGATTTGTCCACGGCTTTCTTCATAGTTTCACATAATCTGCTTTTCAGTACTAAATTCTCTATTGAATGTTTCCAATATAATGAAACATAGGAAGCACGAAGAGGTATAAAATTTCGGACGAGAATATTTATGAAAATATCCTCAGAAATATCGAAGATATTGATGATGATATTTTGGAATTTCTAAGTTCGATGGTTGATGGAGAAAGATTTTTTTTTTTGCGCAAGATTTTAACATGACCTCGGAGCAAGATATTCTCTGAAGATTTCATCTGATCCAGAATTACCTGGATCCTCTGACTATAGGGTTTGATTCTTGTATTTGTCCTTGGTCTCCTTCATGGGTAGCTCAATCCGTTTTTTTTTTCAATACCCAATTTTCTATCGAGCGTTCCTAATACTCCTTTCTTTATCATCAAATTTTTTTTTTGTGGCCGTTTACACCATCTACCATTTTTCCGTCTCCTCTGCATTTAATGCTATGATATCTGAATCATCGGTTATTAATCCGAGGTGGTTTCAGGAAAATTGTGTTTTTAGATGATTAAACGCTGTTGGTAATATGGTGGAATATAAAAGGTTCCCTAGTAACAATAAAAGAGCACGCGTATATATCAACGTTATAATAAGGTTGTTTCGTACGAAAAGTCGAAGTTGACTTGTTGGAGCTGTGACAAAATTGGCTAATTTTGAAAAGGGATCGCAAGTTATTTTTGCTAATAAATGCCAAAGGATCTGACGCGGCTACGTGTTGAACTTTTACTCAATTGCCGAGAGTTTCTCTGGTGCATAACTATATGCATAAATCTTTCCTTCCGTAGATGGAGTGCGGTTGATTCATCCTATCGATTGAGGTGTTTTCAAGAATCATGAAAGGTTTGAACGCAGATTGTATTCGTCAAGATACAAATGAGGTTTAAGATAAAATCAAGTGGCAAACTTGAAGAATTATTTAGTTTCATATATTATAATTAATATTTTAATTCATTTTAATTGTCCAACATTATTAATCCACAGTCGATAGTCCACAGTTAACAATTCAATAATTCATATATATATATTCGAATTAATTAATATGTATCGTGACCCGTATACATCTCAGACTCGATCACAACTCAAACCATATACATATATATATATAGATGGGTCGATATGATATGTCAAAACATTGTATACGTGTCCCGATATTTAAAATACGTAAATAACAGAACGACGATAAATAAAGTGCGTAAAATAAATAACAGAAATTAAATGACGATAAATAAAATTTCAAGGATGTAAATTGCGAGAATTTAAATTGCGATAATTAAATGTAATCAGTTAGCTAGGAACAATTAGCTAGGATTTTGTTAGCGTGGATTCTTAACAAAATTTCTCATAGTTAATTTGTCTGTTTCTAGTAAATTTTATTTTGTCATATGTTTTCTTCATTATGCCACTTGTTGGATTCTGATAGGTCAAAATCCAAATATGAAATTGAATGAAAATGGCTATTTCGCGGTGAACGGATTTGTATATCAGTGGATGCAAGTAGGATAGTAATTAATTGTTGAATCAAATTCGAAGAAAGTACAATGTAACTTATTAATGTGAAATCTAAATATTCCTCGGGTATTACCTACCCGTTAAAATATTTTCACCATTAACAGTTTGTACAAAAGAATTTTTAATTACAATCTTTATGAAAACATATATACATATATATTTTCTTCAGATGTAATCATGGATTGAATGAGTTAATATACTATTAAACTCATTTGGTTTTCAGTTGGAACTAGAATAAATAATCTCTAAAACTTTAGAGATTACATATTCACAATGTCGAACGAAGATAAATGAGGTAGAACGATACGTAGAACGAAGATCATACTCGAAGTACAGATAGTGATATTGAAGCATGGATTGTTGATGGTACTGGTGCTATTACTGATGGTACTGTTGGTGTCGGTGATGTTGCTGAAGCTGGTACATTTTGCACCATATTCTCTGAATTGATTATTCAAGCGCGAAGTTCGATGACTTATTACTCCAGGATGATTGTCGGTCGGAACGAGCGGATGAATAAGGTTCAGAATTGTGGATATAATATAATCTTGCCGAGTTACCCTGGAAATGAGTTGAAAATGGTGTCTCAAACAGGTTCGCCGGTAAACGCTTCAGGTTCATTGTCAAGAGGTGAATTCGGTTGGTGGAAGAGATTGCCTTCTGCGCGTCTCCATTGATTAGTTCGACTACGAACCCATCAGATGAATTGATAATGGATGATTGGTTGATTCATGCCAGTGATGCTGCTTTCGGAGCTTAGGAGGACATCTATGTCGGAAAAGCTATCGGAATAACTATCGGAATAGCTATCAGAACATGAGAGACTCGAACTGGTTGAGGAATTCATCTCGTACAATCAGATGAAGGATTTTCGATAAGAGATAGATTATAGGATGTAGATTAGTATCCTGCAATACATAATTTACATATGCATATATAATACTAAAATCCCATAAGTTACTGAAGAATCTACGGAAGTTGTCAGACAAAGTTACAGTAATAGATATGCTAAGATATGAAATAGTAGATACGCTAAGATATGAATTTTGTCTATACACTATTCATGCTATCAATGCAGTAAAACGTGTCTAGACTAAGAATGATAAGCAAATGATTCTTTAAGAATGATAAACAGGAAATTTTCGACACGAAATGATAAGCAAAACTTTTGACATGCAGACACGGTCGAAGTCCAGACTCACTAATGCATCCTAACGACTTATCAGTTATACACACTTATGCAGACCTGGTTCTCTAAGACCACCGCTCTGATACCAACTGAAAGGACCCGTCCTAATCCATCCGGACGAAGTCCACATCAATTATAAACGATTCACAATAGTTGATTACATCGCGAGGTACTTGACCTCTATATGATACATTTTACAAACATTGCATTCGTTTTTGAAAAGACAGTCTTTCATTACATCAAAAGTTGACGGCAGACATACCACTTCATAATATATCTATTTATAATTGACTTAATAATAATCTTGCTGAACGCGACGACTCGAATGCAACGTCTTTTGAAATATGTCATGAATGACTCCAAGTAATATCTCTAAAATGAGCAAATGCACAGCGGAAGATTTCTTTCATACCTGAGAATAAACATGCTTTCAAGTGTCAACCAAAAGGTTGGTGAGTTCATTAGTTTAACATAAATAATCATTTCATAATTTTTAATAGACCACAAGATTTCATATTTCCATTTCTCATAAACATACGTCCCATGCATAGAGACAAAAATATCATTCATATGGATTGAACACCTGGTAACCGACATTCACAATATACATATAAGAATATCCCCATCATTCCGGGATCCTCCTTCGGACATGATATAAATTTCGAAGTACTAAAGCATCCGGTACTTTGGATGGGGCTTGTTGGGCCCGATAGATCTATCTTTAGAGTTCGCGTCAATTAGGGTGTCTGTTCCCTAATTCTTAGATTACCAGACTTAATAAAAAGGGGCATATTCGATTTCGATCATTCAACCATATAATGTCATTTTAATTACTTGTGTCTATTTTGTAAAACAGTTATAAAAGTTGCGCATGTATTCTCAGTCCCAAAAATGTAAGGAGTAAAAAGGGGATCAAAGGAACTCACCTAATGTATTTTGTAGTAAAAATACATATGACAACATTAGACAAACTGAACAATGCAGGGTTGGCCTCGGATTCACGAACCTATATCATTTGTATATATATTAAAATGTATAATCGTATTCGAACAAGTTTACATATTATAACTTGAATTATATAATATACTTATTTAGTTTGTGTATATATTTTAAATGTTTAATATCTATATATTTGGTTATATTAATATATATATATATATATATATATATATATATATATATATATATATATATATATATATATATATATATATATATATATATATATATATATATATATATATATATATATATATATATATATGGTTAGTATTATATGAAAATATTCTTAATTCATTATATTTAATTATTTATATAAATAATGTTATTATAATTGGTAGGTGATATATAAACTATTAATATGATTATAATATATGTATTAAGTATATTTTAGGTACAAAATATTTATTTATAGCGAAAATGATAGTTTTGATAATAATGATTTACTAATAATAATAACTTTCTTAATATTGATAATACTAATATAAATAACGATATTGTTAAAATTGATACATATGTTAATAATAATAATAATAATAGTAAAACTAATAATTACAGAAAATGATATTTATACTAATATTAGCGAGAGTAATAATAACCTATATTGTTTTATAACAATAATAATAATCCTAAACATATTCATAATAATAATAATAGTTCTAAGAATGGTACAATTACCAATATTTACAAAAAAAAAAAAATAATAAAAAGTTGCATTACTTATTAATGATAATCATATAGATAATAGTAATGATATTATCGACAATAATATTTATGTTATTCGTGATAATAATAATAATGATACTAATAATATTTATTGTTAATCTAGTAATGATAATGATAATAATATTAATAATAATACTAATTATATTATTAATCCTAGTATGTATAATAATAATTGTAATTATTAATAATAGCAATATCAATAACAATATGATAATAATCATAATAACAATAATAATAATAATAATAATAATAATAATAATAATAATAATAATAATAATAATAATAATAATAATAATAATAATAATAATAATAATAACAATAATAAAAGAAATTTGGTATACCCTTTAAAGCTTGTGTAAAAAGAATTGCCCACAACAAGGCTCGAACCCACAACCTCCCGCTTCCCGCTAACACTCGTAACCAGTGGGCTGTTGCCCTTTTATCCGAAATATAACAGAAAGCTTTTATATTTAACCCGTATTACTAAAGTTCATCTTCTTCATCAATGAATTTCATTCAAACTAAACCCCAAATCAAATTTGCGAATTGTATAATCAGTTTAAGACTTAATGTCTTTATTCATACACTAATTTGTGTTTAATTCGTTTGAGAGAAAAAAAAAAATTAAAAAAAAAACAGCCCCCCACCGATGCTCGTCGCTAGTAAAGAGAAAAAAAATGATTTTGATTTCTATAACGTTTTAGACAAATCTTACAACATGAAATAAATTTTAATTCATATCTATAAACTATTGAAATCGTTAATTGGATTTGAAACCTCAAAACGAGTTCGAATTTGTCCAATTACAAAAACAGTTGACTTTTTATTATGAACTTTGACTCTACAATTAGGATTCATTTTAAAGGATTTGAAGCTGAAACTTTGAAGATATATTGAGTAAATGATTCCTGATAAAACTACGTTAACAGATTTTATCATTTATTTCGATTTCGAATTTGGAAAATAAACCATATAGAACAGTGGTTTCGCTGAAAAAGAAAAAGAAAGAAAAGAAAAAAAAAATAAAGAATCTGTTTTCTTTCATCAATTCGCAGAAGGTGCTACATATATATTTCTGTGTTGATGATTTGTACAGCAACAAAAAAAAAAGTGATTACGATGGTTTTGTAGTCAAGTGTGAAATGTCCCGTTCTTATTGATTAAAAACGTTCCATATTAATTGATTTCGTTGCGAGGTTTTGACCTCTATATGAGACGTTTTTCAAAGACTGCATTCATTTTTAAAACAAACCATAACCTTTATTTCATAGATAAAGGTTTTAAAAAGCTTTACGTAGATTATCAAATAATGATAATCTAAAATATCCTGTTTACACACGACCATTACATAATGGTTTACAATACAAATATGTTACAACAAAATAAGTTTCTTGAATGCAGTTTTTACACAATATCATACAAGCATGGACTCCAAATCTTGTCCTTATTTAAGTATGCGACAGCGGAAGCTCTTAATAATCACCTGAGAATAAACATGCTTAAAACGTCAACAAAAATGTTGGTGAGTTATAGGTTTAACCTATATATATAAAATCGTAACAATAGACCACAAGATTTCATATTTCAATACACATCCCATACATAGAGATAAAAATCATTCATATGGTGAACACCTGGTAACCGACATTAACAAGATGCATATATAAGAATATCCCCATCATTCCGGGACACCCTTCGGATATGATATAAATTTCGAAGTACTAAAGCATCCAGTACTTTGGATGGGGTTTGTTAGGCCCAATAGATCTATCTTTAGGATTCGCGTCAATTAGGGTTTCTGTTCCCTAATTCTTAGATTACCAGACTTAATAAAAAGGGGCATATTCGATTTCGATAATTCAACCATAGAATGTAGTTTCACGTACTTGTGTCTATTTTGTAAATCATTTATAAAACCTGCATGTATTCTCATCCCAAAAATATTAGATTTTAAAAGTGGGACTATAACTCACTTTCACATATTTTTACTTCGTCGGGAAGTAAGACTTGGCCACTGGTTGATTCACGAACCTATAACAATATATACATATATATTAAAGTATGTTCAAAATATATTTACAACACTTTTAATATATTTTGATGTTTTAAGTTTATTAAGTCAGCTGTCCTCGTTAGTAACCTACAACTAGTTGTCCACAGTTAGATGTACAGAAATAAATCGATAAATATTATCTTGAATCAATCCACGACCCAGTGTATACATATCTCAGTATTGATCACAACTCAAACTATATATATTTTGGAATCAACCTCAACCCTGTATAGCTAACTCCAACATTCACATATAGAGTGTCTATGGTTGTTCCGAAATATATATAGATGTGTCGACATGATAGGTCGAAACATTGTATACGTGTCTATGGTATCTCAAGATTACATAATAAAATATACAAGTTGATTAAGTTATGGTTGGAATAGATTTGTTACCAATTTTCACGTAGCTAAAATGAGAAAAATTATCCAATCTTGTTTTACCCATAACTTCTTCATTTTAAATCCGTTTTGAGTGAATCAAATTGCTATGGTTTCATATTGAACTCTATTTTATGAATCTAAACAGAAAAAGTATAGGTTTATAGTCGGAAAAATAAGTTACAAGTCATTTTTGTAAAGGTAGTCATTTCAGTCGAAAGAACGACGTCTAGATGACCATTTTAGAAAACATACTTTCACTTTGAGTTTAACCATAATTTTTGGATATAGTTTCATGTTCATAATAAAAATCATTTTCTCAGAATAACAACTTTTAAATCAAAGTTTATCATAGTTTTTAATTAACTAACTCAAAACAGCCCGCGGTGTTACTACGACGGCGTAAATCCGGTTTTACGGTGTTTTTCGTGTCTCCAGGTTTTAAATCATTAAGTTAGCATATCATATAGATATAGAACATGTGTTTAGTTGATTTTAAAAGTCAAGTTAGAAGGATTAACTTTTGTTTGCGAACAAGTTTAGAATTAACTAAACTATGTTCTAGTGATTACAAGTTTAAACCTTCGAATAAGATAGCTTTATATGTATGAATTGAATGATGTTATGAACATCATTACTACCTTAAGTTCCTTGGATAAACCTACTGGAAAAGTGAAAAATGGATCTAGCTTCAGCGGATCCTTGGATGGCTCGAAGTTCTTGAAGCAGAATCATGACACGAAAACAAGTTCAAGTAAGATCATCACTTGAAATAAGATTGTTATAGTTATAGAAATTGAACCAAAGTTTGAATATGATTATTACCTTGTATTAGAATGATAACCTACTGTAAGAATCAAAGATTTCTTGAGGTTGGATGATCACCTTACAAGATTGGAAGTGAGCTAGCAAACTTGAAAGTATTCTTGATTTTATGTAACTAGAACTTGTAGAATATATGAAGAACACTTAGAACTTGAAGATAGAACTTGAGAGAGATCAATTAGATGAAGAAAATTGAAGAATAAAAGTGTTTTTAGGTGTTTTTGGTCGTTGGTGTATGGATTAGATATAAAGGATATGTAATTTTGTTTTCATGTAAATAAGTCATGAATGATTACTCATATTTTTGTAATTTTATGAGATATTTCATGCTAGTTGCCAAATGATGGTTCCCACATGTGTTAGGTGACTCACATGGGCTGCTAAAAGCTGATCATTGGAGTGTATATACCAATAGTACATACATCTAAAAGCTGTGTATTGTACGAGTACGAATACGGGTGCATACGAGTAGAATTGTTGATGAAACTGAACGAGGATGTAATTGTAAGCATTTTTGTTAAGTAGAAGTATTTTGATAAGTGTATTGAAGTATTTCAAAAGTGTATAAATACATATTAAAACACTACATGTATATACATTTTAACTGAGTCGTTAAGTCATCGTTAGTCGTTACATGTAAGTGTTGTTTTGAAACCTTTAGGTTAACGATCTTGTTAAATGTTGTTAACCCAATGTTTATAATATCAAATGAGATTTTAAATTATTATATTATCATGATATTATCATGTATCAATATCTCTTAATATGATATATATACATTAAATGTCTTTACAACGATAATCGTTACATATATGTCTCGTTTAAAAATCATTAAGTTAGTAGTCTTGTTTTTACATATGTAGTTCATTGTTAATATACTTAATGATATGTTTACTTATCATAGTATCATGTTAACTATATATATATCCATATATATGTCATCATATAGTTTTTACAAGTTTTAACGTTCGTGAATCACCGGTCAACTTGGGTGGTCAATTGTCTATATGAAACATATTTCAATTAATCAAGTCTTAACAAGTTTGATTGCTTAACATGTTGGAAACATTTAATCATGTAAATATCAATCTCAATTAATATATATAAACATGGAAAAGTTCGGGTCACTACAGTACCTACCCGTTAAATAAATTTCGTCCCGAAATTTTAAACAGTTGAAGGTGTTGACGAATCTTCTAGAAATAGATGCGGGTATTTCTTCTTCATCTGATCTTCACGCTCCCAGGTGAACTCGGGTCCTCTACGAGCATTCCATCGAACCTTAACAATTGGTATCTTGTTTTGCTTAAGTCTTTTAACCTCACGATCCATTATTTCGACGGGTTCTTCGATGAATTGAAGTTTTTCGTTGATTTGGATTTCATCTAACGGAATAGTGAGATCTTCTTTAGCAAAACATTTCTTCAAATTCGAGACGTGGAAAGTGTTATGTACAGCCGCGAGTTGTTGAGGTAACTCAAGTCGGTAAGCTACTGGTCCGACACGATCAATAATCTTGAATGGTCCAATATACCTTGGATTTAATTTCCCTCGTTTACCAAATCGAACAATGCCTTTCCAAGGTGCAACTTTAAGCATGACCATCTCTCCAATTTCAAATTCTATATCTTTTCTTTTAATGTCAGCGTAGCTCTTTTGTCGACTTTGGGCGGTTTTCAACCGTTGTTGAATTTAGATGATCTTCTCGGTAGTTTCTTGTATAATCTCCGGACCCGTAATCTGTCTATCCCCCACTTCACACCAACAAATCGGAGACCTGAACTTTCTACCATAAAGTGCTTCAAACGGCGCCATCTCAATGCTTGAATGGTAGCTGTTGTTGTAGGAAAATTATGCTAACAGTAGATGTCGATCCCAACTGTTTCCGAAATCAATAACACATACTCGTAGCATGTCTTCAAGCGTTTGTATCGTCCTTTTGCTCTGCCCATTAGTTTGTGGATGATAGGCAGTACTCATGTCTAGACGAGTTCCTAATGCTTGCTGTAATGTCTGCCAGAATCTTGAAATAAATCTACCATCCCTATCAGAGATAATAGAGATTGGTATTCCATGTCTGGAGACGACTTCCTTCAAATACAGTCGTGCTAACTTCTCCATCTTGTCATCTTCTCTTATTGGCAGGAAGTGTGCTGATTTGGTGAGATGATCAACTATTACCCAAATAGTATCAAAACCACTTGCAGTCCTTGGCAATTTAGTGATGAAATCCATGGTAATGTTTTCCCATTTCCATTCCGGGATTTCGGGTTGTTGAAGTAGACCTGATGGTTTCTGATGCTCAGCTTTGACCTTAGAACACATCAAACATTCTCCTACATATTTAGCAACATCGGCTT
Organism: Rutidosis leptorrhynchoides; assembly: GCF_046630445.1. NCBI lineage: Eukaryota > Viridiplantae > Streptophyta > Magnoliopsida > Asterales > Asteraceae > Rutidosis > Rutidosis leptorrhynchoides. The sequence continues at coordinate 44,664,064 of NC_092335.1, read as the reverse complement.
TCATACCCGGCCACCAAAAATGTTTCTTGAGATCCTTGTACATCTTCCCCGTTCCAGGATGTATTGAGTATCTGGTTTTATGAGATTCTCTAAGTACCATTTCTCTCATATCTCCAAATTTTGGTACCCAAATCCTTTCAGCCCTATACCGGGTTCCGTCTTCTCGAATATTAAGATGCTTCTCCGATCCCTTGGGTATTTCATCCTTTAAATTTCCCTCTTTTAAAACTCCTTGTTGCGCCTCCTTTATTTGAGTATTAAGGTTATTATGAATCATTATATTCATAGATTTTACTCGAATGGGTTCTCTGTCCTTCCTGCTCAAGGCATCGGCTACCACATTTGCCTTCCCCGGGTGGTAACGAATCTCAAAGTCGTAATCATTCAACAATTCAATCCACCTACGCTGCCTCATATTCAGTTGTTTCTGATTAAATATGTGTTGAAGACTTTTGTGGTCGGTATATATAATACTTTTGACCCCATATAAGTAGTGCCTCCAAGTCTTTAATGCAAAAACAACCGCGCCTAATTCCAAATCATGCGTCGTATAATTTTGTTCGTGAATCTTCAATTGTCTAGACGCATAAGCAATCACCTTCGTTCGTTGCATTAATACACAACCGAGACCTTGCTTTGATGCATCACAATAAATCACAAAATCATCATTCCCTTCAGGCAATGACAATATAGGTGCCGTAGTTAGCTTTTTCTTCAATAACTGAAACGCTTTCTCTTGTTCATCATTCCATTCAAATTTCTTCCCTTTATGCGTTAATGCAGTCAAGGGTTTTGCTATTCTGGAAAAGTCTTGGATGAACCTTCTGTAGTAACCAGCTAGTCCTAAAAACTGGCGTATGTGTTTCGGAGTTTTCGGGGTTTCCCACTTTTCAACAGTTTCTATCTTTGCCGGATCCACCTTAATACCTTCTTTGTTCACTATGTGACCGAGGAATTGAACTTCTTCCAACCAAAATGCACACTTTGAAAACTTAGCGTACAATTCTTCCTTCCTCAATACTTCTAACACCTTTCTCAAATGTTCACCGTGTTCTTGGTCATTCTTTGAGTAAATAAGTATGTCATCAATGAAAACAATGACAAACTTGTCAAGGTATGGTCCACTCACTCGGTTCATAAGGTCCATGAACACAGCTGGTGCATTAGTTAAACCAAACGGCATGACCATAAACTCGTAATGACCGTAACGTGTTCTGAAAGCAGTCTTTGGAATATCATCTTCTTTCACCCGCATTTGATGATACCCGGAACGTAAGTCAATCTTTGAATAAACAGACGAGCCTTGTAGTTGATCAAATAAGTCGTCTATTCTCGGTAGTGGGTAGCGGTTCTTGATGGTAAGTTTGTTCAACTCTCGGTAGTCGATACACAACCTGAATGTACCATCTTTCTTCTTGACAAACAAAACAGGAGCTCCCCACGGTGATGTGCTTGGTCGAATGAAACCACGCTCTAAAAGTTCTTGTAATTGGCTTTGCAGTTCTTTCATCTCGCTGGGTGCGAGTCTGTAAGGAGCACGAGCTATTGGTGCAGCTCCTGGTACAAGATCTATTTGAAATTCAACGGATCGATGTGGGGGTAATCCCGGTAATTCTTTCGGAAATACATCGGGAAATTCTTTTGCGACGGGAACATCATTGATGCTCTTTTCTTCAGTTTGTACTTTCTCGACGTGTGCTAGAACAGCATAGCAACCTTTTCTTATTAGTTTTTATGCCTTCAAATTACTAATAAGATGTAGCTTCGTGTTGCCCTTTTCTCCATACACCATTAAGGGTTTTCCTTTTTCTCGTATAATGCGAATTGCATTTTTGTAACAAACGATCTCTGCTTTCACTTCTTTCAACCAGTCCATACCAATTATCACATCAAAACTTCCTAACTCTACTGGTATCAAGTCAATCTTAAATGTTTCGCTAACCAGTTTAATTTCTCGATTCCGACATATATTATCTGCTGAAATTAATTTACCATTTGCTAATTCGAGTAAAAATTTACTATCCAAAGGCGTCAATGGACAACTTAATTTAGCACAAAAATCTCTACTCATATAGCTTCTATCCGCACCCGAATCAAATAAAACGTAAGAAGATTTATTGTCAATAAGAAACGTACCCGTAACAAGCTCCGGGTCTTCCTGTGCCTCTGCCGCATTAATATTGAAAACTCTTCCGCGGCCTTGTCCATTCGTGTTCTCCTGGTTCGGGCAATTTCTAATAATGTGGCCCGGTTTTCCACATTTATAACTAACTACATTGGCATAACTTGCTCCGACACTACTTGCTCCACCATTACTCGTTCCGACACCATTTGTTCCTTTCGTTCTATTAACCCCTGGTCCGTAGACCTCACACTTCGCCGAGCTATGACCATTTCTTTTACACTTATTGCAAAATTTGGTGCAGAACCCCGAGTGATACTTTTCACACCTTTGGCATAGCTGCTTCTGATTGTTGTTGTTGTTGCGATTATTATTGTTGTTGGGATGATTGTTGTAGTTGTTGCTGTTGTTGTTGTTGTTGTTGTTGTTGTTGTTGGGCCGTTTGTTGTAGTTGCGATTGATGTTGCGATTGTTGGGATAATTGTTGCGATTATTGTTGTAATTGCTGTTGTTGTTATATTGGTGATTCTTATCACCGTTTTCCTCCCACTTTCTTTTGACTTGCTTCACATTGGCCTCTTCAGCAGTCTGTTCTTTAATTCTTTCATCAATCTGGTTCACTAGTTTGTGAGCCATTCTACATGCCTGTTGTATGGAGGCGGGCTCGTGTGAACTTATATCTTCTTGGATTCTTTCCGGTAATCCTTTCACAAACGCGTCGATCTTCTCTTCCTCATCTTCGAATGCTCCCGGACACAATAGGCACAATTCTGTGAATCGTCTTTCGTACGTGGTAATATCAAATCCTTGGGTTCGTAACCCTCTAAGTTCTGTCTTGAGCTTATTGACCTCGGTTCTGGGACGGTACTTCTCGTTCATCAAGTGCTTGAATGCTGACCACGGTAGTGCGTACGCATCATCTTGTCCCACTTGCTCAAGATAGGTATTCCACCATGTTAACGCAGAACCTGTGAAGGTATGCGTAGCGTACTTCACTTTGTCCTCTTCAGTACACTTACTTATGGCAAACACCGATTCGACCTTCTCGGTCCACCGTTTCAATCCGATCGGTCCTTCGGTTCCATCAAATTCCAAAGGTTTGCAGGCAGTGAATTCTTTGTAGGTGCATCCTACACGATTTCCTGTACTGCTAGATCCAAGGTTATTGTTGGTATGTAGCGCAGCCTGTACTGCGGCTATGTTTGAAGCTAGAAAAGTACGGAATTCCTCTTCATTCATATTCACGGTGTGTCGAGTAGTCGGTGCCATTTCCTTCAAAATAGTCAAATGGAACAAGTTAATCATATAGAATATTAAGAGTAGTTAATAGTATTTCGTAGCATAATATGAACTCATTTATAAAAGCTTTTTCTTCATATTAGCGTTTTATAAGTTTAAATTCGGGTAGTACCTACCCGTTAAGTTCATACTTAGTAGCTAATATACAATTCAACTACTACAATTCTATATGAAAAACTGATTATAATAATATTTCGCGTTCAAACTTTTATACAATATTTTACAAACTTACAATACCGCTTATTTTACATAAAGCATGAAATATAGCACACAATAACTTTGATACAAGATAGTTGTGAAGATAATTCTAGCTAGTACACAAGTCGTTCAGCAAAGGCAATAAAGACACGTAATTCATACGTCCAGAAACAAGTCATGCATTCTGGTTTTACTAGGACTACTTCCCATCCTTGGTCTTGTGAAACATAACCGTTATGGCTGTTGATAAGACAGCGTGTTGTAACGTCGTCAAAGGGACGAGGGTTACGTAATGTCCAACAGTCCCGTAACAATCTAAAAACCTCATTTCTTACCCCAATTACCGACTCCGTCACTTGTGGGAACATTTTGTTTAATAGTTGTAGGCCGATGTTCTTGTTCTCACTTTGGTGAGAAGCGAACATTACTAATCCGTAAGCATAACATGCTTCTTTATGTTGCATGTTAGCCACTTTTTCTAAATCACGAAGTCCAATATTCGGATATATAGAGTCAAAATAATTTCTTAACCCATTGCGTAAAATAGCATTTGGGTTCCCCGCAATATATGCGTCAAAGTAAACACATCGTAACTTATGGATTTCCCAATGTGATATCCCCCATCTTTCGAACGAAAGTCTTTTATAAACCAAGGCATTCTTGGAACGTTCTTCGAATGTCTTACAAACTGATCTCGCCTTAAATAGTTGTGCCGAAGAATTCTGACCGACTCTAGACAAGATTTCATCAATCATGTCTCCCGGTAGGTCTCTTAAAATATTGGGTTGTCTATCCATTTTGTGTTTTTATACTGTAAAATAGACAAGAGTTAGATTCATAAAAAAAAAAATACTTATTAATACAAGCAATTTTTACATATATCATAAAGCATAAGCACACTATATTACATATATTACACCACACGAATACAGCTATCTTATTCCGACTCGCTTGTTTCTTCTTCTTCGGTTTTGGTTCGTTTTGCCAAGTTTCTAGGGATATATGATGTTCCCCTAATACGAGCCGTCGTTATCCACATTGGTTTAGAAAAACCTGGTGGTTTAGAGGTTCCCGGGTCATTGTTACAACTTCAGGACTTCGGGGGTTGACGATACATATAAAGTTCATCGGGGTTGGAATTAGATTTCTCTATTTTTATGCCCTTTCCCTTATTATTTTCTTTTGCCTTTTTAAATTAAGTTGGGGTAATTTCTATAACATCATCGGAATTCTCATCGGAATCCGATTCATCGGAGAATTGGTAATCCTCCCAATATTTTGCTTCCTTGGCGGAAACACCATTGACCATAATTAACCTTGGTCGGTTGGTTGAGGATTTTCTTTTACTTAACCGTTTTATTATTTCCCCCACCGGTTCTATTTCTTCATCCGGTTCCGATTCTTCTTCCGGTTCCGATTCTTCTTCTGGTTCCGACTCTTCTTCCGGTTCCGATTCTTCTTCCGGTTCCGACTCTTCTTCCGGTTCCTCTTCGGGAACTAGTGAATCAGTCCACGAATCATTCCAATTTACATTTGACTCTTCATTATTATTAGGTGAGTCAATGGGACTTGTTCTAGAGGTAGACATCTATCACATAATATCAAACGCGTTAAGAGATTAATATATCACATAATATTCACATGTTAAAAATATATAGTTTCCAACAAAATTTGTTAAGCAATCATTTTTCAAGTAAACACGGTCGAAGTCCAGACTCACTAATGCATCCTAACAAACTCGATAAGACACACTAATGCAAAATTCTGGTTCTCTAAGACCAACGCTCTGATACCAACTGAAATGTCCCGTTCTTATTGATTAAAAACGTTCCATATTAATTGATTTCGTTGCGAGGTTTTGACCTCTATATGAGACGTTTTTCAAAGACTGCATTCATTTTTAAAACAAACCATAACCTTTATTTCATAGATAAAGGTTTTAAAAAGCTTTACGTAGATTATCAAATAATGATAATCTAAAATATCCTGTTTACACACGACCATTACATAATGGTTTACAATACAAATATGTTACAACAAAATAAGTTTCTTGAATGCAGTTTTTACACAATATCATACAAGCATGGACTCCAAATCTTGTCCTTATTTAAGTATGCGACAGCGGAAGCTCTTAATAATCACCTGAGAATAAACATGCTTAAAACGTCAACAAAAATGTTGGTGAGTTATAGGTTTAACCTATATATATAAAATCGTAACAATAGACCACAAGATTTCATATTTCAATACACATCCCATACATAGAGATAAAAATCATTCATATGGTGAACACCTGGTAACCGACATTAACAAGATGCATATATAAGAATATCCCCATCATTCCGGGACACCCTTCGGATATGATATAAATTTCGAAGTACTAAAGCATCCAGTACTTTGGATGGGGTTTGTTAGGCCCAATAGATCTATCTTTAGGATTCGCGTCAATTAGGGTGTCTGTTCCCTAATTCTTAGATTACCAGACTTAATAAAAAGGGGCATATTCGATTTCGATAATTCAACCATAGAATGTAGTTTCACGTACTTGTGTCTATTTTGTAAATCATTTATAAAACCTGCATGTATTCTCATCCCAAAAATATTAGATTTTAAAAGTGGGACTATAACTCACTTTCACAGATTTTTACTTCGTCGGGAAGTAAGACTTGGCCACTGGTTGATTCACGAACCTATAACAATATATACATATATATTAAAGTATGTTCAAAATATATTTACAACACTTTTAATATATTTTGATGTTTTAAGTTTATTAAGTCAGCTGTCCTCGTTAGTAACCTACAACTAGTTGTCCACAGTTAGATGTACAGAAATAAATCGATAAATATTATCTTGAATCAATCCACGACCCAGTGTATACGTATCTCAGTATTGATCACAACTCAAACTATATATATTTTGGAATCAACCTCAACCCTGTATAGCTAACTCCAACATTCACATATAGAGTGTCTATGGTTGTTCCGAAATAAATATAGATGTGTCGACATGATAGGTCGAAACATTGTATACGTGTCTATGGTATCTCAAGATTACATAATATACAATATAAGTTGATTAAGTTATGGTTGGAATAGATTTGTTACCAATTTTCACGTAGCTAAAATGAGAAAAATTATCCAATCTTGTTTTACCCATAACTTCTTCATTTTAAATCCGTTTTGAGTTAATCAAATTGCTATGGTTTCATATTGAACTCTATTTTATGAATCTAAACAGAAAAAGTATAGGTTTATAGTCGGAAAATTAAGTTACAAGTCATTTTTGTAAAGGTAGTCATTTCAGTCGAAAGAACGACGTCTAGATGACCATTTTAGAAAACATACTTCCACTTTGAGTTTAACCATAATTTTTGGATATAGTTTCATGTTCATAATAAAAATCATTTTCTCAGAATAACAACTTTTAAATCAAAGTTTATCATAGTTTTTAATTAACTAACCCAAAACAGCCCGCGGTGTTACTACGACGGCGTAAATCCGGTTTTACGGTATTTTTCGTGTCTCCAGGTTTTAAATCATTAAGTTAGCATATCATATAGATATAGAACATGTGTTTAGTTGATTTTAAAAGTCAAGTTAGAAGGATTAACTTTTGTTTGCGAACAAGTTTAGAATTAACTAAACTATGTTCTAGTGATTACAAGTTTAAACCTTCGAATAAGATAGCTTTATATGTATGAATTGAATGATGTTATGAACATCATTACTACCTTAAGTTCCTTGGATAAACCTACTGGAAAAGTGAAAAATGGATCTAGCTTCAGCGGATCCTTGGATGGCTCGAAGTTCTTGAAGCAGAATCATGACACGAAAACAAGTTCAAGTAAGATCATCACTTGAAATAAGATTGTTATAGTTATAGAAATTGAACCAAAGTTTGAATATGATTATTACCTTGTATTAGAATGATAACCTACTGTAAGAATCAAAGATTTCTTGAGGTTGGATGATCACCTTACAAGATTGGAAGTGAGCTAGCAAACTTGAAAGTATTCTTGATTTTATGTAACTAGAACTTGTAGAATATATGAAGAACACTTAGAACTTGAAGATAGAACTTGAGAGAGATCAATTAGATGAAGAAAATTGAAGAATGATAGTGTTTGTAGGTGTTTTTGGTCGTTGGTGTATGGATTAGATATAAAGGATATGTAATTTTGTTTTCATGTAAATAAGTCATGAATGATTACTCATATTTTTGTAATTTTATGAGATATTTCATGCTAGTTGCCAAATGATGGTTCCCACATGTGTTAGGTGACTCACATGGGCTGCTAAGAGCTGATCATTGGAGTGTATATACCAATAGTACATACATCTAAAAGCTGTGTATTGTACGAGTACGAATACGGGTGCATACGAGTAGAATTGTTGATGAAACTGAACGAGGATGTAATTGTAAGCATTTTTGTTAAGTAGAAGTATTTTGATAAGTGTATTGAAGTCTTTCAAAAGTGTATAAATACATATTAAAACACTACATGTATATACATTTTAACTGAGTCGTTAAGTCATCGTTAGTCGTTACATGTAAGTGTTGTTTTGAAACCTTTAGGTTAACGATCTTGTTAAATGTTGTTAACCCAATGTTTATAATATCAAATGAGATTTTAAATTATTATATTATCATGATATTATCATGTATGAATATCTCTTAATATGATATATATACATTAAATATCTTTACAACGATAATCGTTACATATATGTCTCGTTTAAAAATCATTAAGTTAGTAGTCTTGTTTTTACATATGTAGTTCATTGTTAATATACTTAATGATATGTTTACTTATCATAGTATCATGTTAACTATATATATATCCATATATATGTCATCATATAGTTTTTACAAGTTTTAACGTTCGTGAATCACCGGTCAACTTGGGTGGTCAATTGTCTATATGAAACATATTTCAATTAATCAAGTCTTAACAAGTTTGATTGCTTAACATGTTGGAAACATTTAATCATGTAAATATCAATCTCAATTAATATATATAAACATGGAAAAGTTCGGGTCACTACAAAGTGGTGTGTCGACACACTTTCATGAGCAAGGGAAAAATAAAATATAACAAAATAAAAATCAAATTCAATAATTGATTACAATGGATTGCTATGTGTAACAGAATTGGGGTAGGAACAAAACGTAAAACAGATTAATGGATATGTAAGATTTGGTTCGTACCATATATTAGATAGGAACAAAAGTTTAATACAGTAATTGATTTGGATGGGAACTGATTCATACGTACTCATTATGTAATTATTGTTAATAATTAATAATCACAATTATGTTAAAAATAATCTAAATCTTAATACTATAATAATAATAATAATAATAATATGAGAAATAATGATAATAAATCACAATGATAAAGGTTTTAAGAAATTGATAACAATAATCTTATTATGATACTTATAATAATAATACTAATTATATTAGCATGGATAATAATACAAGAAATAATAATAATGTTATAAAATGTTATATCCATAATTTGTAATTATATTTATAAAAGTAATGATATTAATAATAATAATAATATTAATCATAATACCAATAATATTTAAATTATATCTAGTTAATAAATTTAATCATTCCTATAATAATATTTACATTTAAGTATTTATTTTGACAATCGTAATCTTAAATTTTTTAAAATTTTAATTATTTAAAATTTGTTGATATCATTAATAATGATTTTAATAATGAAAGTAGTAATAATATAATTGTCATTATATTTTTAACTTGTTTTTATATTACATATTATACATGTAAATGTGAATATATTAATAATGTTTATATATATATATATGTATAATTGTTATATATCTATTTACTATATTATTTCATAATAAGGATAGATGTTATAAATTCATCACATAATATTTATATCTTTTATATGTATATATTACAATACCCATATAATAATACTCATGTATAGTTATCATCTAGTTTTATATATAAATATATTCTTTTTAATAATAACTGTATTATATTATATATTATTTTTTATATTTAATTCTACTGTTTAATTTGTATTTAATTATTTAACATTATTATTTATGCCCATATACTTATATTTATATATACATAATTATTAACAACAATTGTTCGTGAATCGTCGAGATTAGTCAAAGGTCAAATGTATACATGAACCTAGTTCAAAGTTTTTGAGACTTTAACATTACAAACTTTGCTTATCGTGTCGAACTCATATAATGATTAAAGTTTAAATTTGGTCGGAAATTTCCAGGTCGTCACAGTTCCCACATGTGTCAGGTTACTCACATGGGATGATAAAAGCTGATCATTGGAGTGTATATACCAATAGTACATACATCTAAAAGCTGTGTATTGTACGAGTACGAATACGGGTGCATACGAGTAGAATTGTTGATGAAACTGAACGAGAATGTAATTGTAAGCATTTTTGTTAAGTAGAAGTATTTTGATAAGTGTCTTGAAGTCTTTCAAAAGTGTATGAATACATATTAAAACACTACATGTATATACATTTTAACTGAGTCGTTAAGTCTTTGTTAGTCGTTACATGTAAATGTTGTTTTGAAACCTTTAGGTTAACGATCTTGTTGAATGTTGTTAACCCATTGTTTATTATAACAAATGAGATGTTAAATTGTTATATTATCATGATATTATGATATATAATATATCTTAGTATGATATATATACAGTTAAATGACGTTACAACGATAATCGTTACATATATGTCTCGTTTCGAAATCAGTAAGTTAGTAGTCTTATTTTTACATATGTATTTCATTGTTAATACACTTAATAATATATTTACTTATCATTTAACATAATTAACCAAGTGTATCAATATCTTAATATGATTCATATGTACCTAGTAAGACGTTGTTATAACGATAATCGTTATATATATCGTTTTCGAGTTTCTTAAATTAATAGTCTCATTTTTATGTATATAACTCATTGTTAAAATACCTAATGAGATACATACTTATAATAAAATCATGTTAACTATATATATATAACCATATATATGTCATCGTATAGTTTTTACAAGTTTTAACGTTCGTGAATCACCGGTCAACTTGGGTGGTCAATTGTCTATATGAAACCTATTTCAATTAATCAAGTCTTAACAAGTTTGATTGCTTAACATGTTGGAAACACTTAATCATGTAAAAAACAATTTCATTTAATATATATATAAACATGGAAAAGTTCGGGTCACTACAGTACCTACCCGTTAAATAAATTTCGTCCCGAAATTTTAAGCAGTTGGAGGTGCTGACGTATCTTCTGGAAATAAATGCGGGTATTTCTTCTTCATCTGATCTTCATGCTCCCAGGTGAACTCGGGTCCTCTACGAGCATTCCATCGAACCTTAACAATCGGTATCTTGTTTTGTTTAAGTCTCTTAACCTCATGATCCATTATTTCGACGGGTTCTTCAATGAATTGAAGTTTTTCATTGATTTGGATTTCGTCCAACGGAATAGTGAGATCTTCTTTAGCAAAACATTTATTCAAATTTGAGACGTGGAAAGTGTTATGTACAGCCGCGAGTTGTTGAGGTAGCTCCAGTTGGTAAGCTACTGGTCCGACACGATCTATAATCTTGAATGGTCCAATGTACCTTGGATTTAGTTTCCCCCGTTTACCAAATCGAACAACGCCTTTCCAAGGTGAAACCTTAAGCATGACCATTTCTCCAATTTCAAACTCTATATCTTTCCTTTAACTGTCCGCGTAGCTCTTTTGTCGACTCTGGGCGGTTTTCAATCTTTGTTGAATTTGGATGATTTTCTCGGTAGTTTCTTGTATTATCTCTGGACCCGTAATCTGTCTATCCTCCACTTCACTCCAACAAATCGGAGACCTGCACTTTCTACCATAAAGTGCTTCAAACGACGCCATCTCAATGCTTGAATGGTAGCTGTTGTTGTAGGAAAATTCTGCTAACGGTAGATGTCGATCCCAACTGTTTCCGAAATCAATAACACCAGCTCGTAGCATGTCTTCAAGCATTTGTATTGTCCTTTCGCTCTGCCCATCAGTTTGTGGATGATAGGTAGTACTCATGTCTAGACGAGTTCCCAATGCTTGCTGTAATGTCTGCCAGAATCTTGAAATAAATCTGCCATCCCTATCAGAGATAATAGAGATTGGTATTCCATGTCTGGAGACGACTTCCTTCAAATACAGTCATGCTAACTTCTCCATCTTGTCATCTTCTCTTATTGGCAGGAAGTGTGCTGACTTGGTGAGACGATCAACTATTACCCAAATAGTATCATTGTAACGACCCGCACTTTTTTGATCGTTCTATACTTATGAGATTAATATTTACATAAATTAAACCTTACCAACATGATAAGCAATCCAAATTGTCGAGATTTATATTTCCGAAAAGAGTTTACACAACGTTTGACCGTCTAGTTTGACCGATGATATCACGAACTATATAACATATGATAATTATACGTTTGTGTATATATATGTATATATACATATTTAACGTGATCTAAGAATGTTTTAATATCTCATTTTGTATTAATAACAATAAGTTATAAGTATATTTTGAAACTACTAACTTAAGTTTTCAAAACAATAACCTACGTAACGTTATTTGACATAAATACTGATGATTTATAATGTTTATACATATATCGTATAAGTAATGTATTTAATCATTTTTAAAGGGCTTTTATACATAAAACAATATAAGTATATTTACAAAAGATAGTTATATTTGAATTCTCGTTCCGTTTCCTCAATAATCCTATACGTATATCTAGGGTACTATACACAGCTTCTAGAAGTATTTACTATTGGTATATACCAATAGAAATCTTCAATTATTGGAATAATATGTCATTCATGACATAATAAATTTTAACTTATCTTAGATATTTTCACTAAAAACCAAATTTTCAAGCCTATAAATAAGCATCATTTCTAACTCATTTTTACACATTCATTTTCCAAATTTTACTTCCAATTTTCACACACACTTGCAAGAACTCTCTCAACTTTTATTTTACTAATTCTTTCCAGCAACTTTACATTTTAAACTTGAGATAAAAACTCTACTTCAACTCTTTTTCAATTCATATATTTAAAGCTATATATATAAGAGTTTATAAACTAGAACATAGTTTGAATGATTTCAAACTTGTTCGCAAACTAAATAGATCCTTCTAACTTAACTTTTAAAATACTTCAAGACCTGTAACATATCTTAATTATATGCTAACTTAACAAGGTATAACTTGGTTTTTCAAAGAACACCTTAAAAACTGAATTTACGACGTCGGAGTGCAACCGGGGGCTGTTTTGGGTTGGATAATTAAAAACCATCTTAAACTTTGAATTGGAGGTTTATTTTCTGGAAAAATGATTTTTACTATGAATATGATAACACATAAAAATTTCATGATTTAACTCAAAGTATAAGTATTTTTTAGAAAAATAATCATTTGAGGTTGTTTACATGATGGAAAATGATTAACTTCATAAGTTTCACTAAAGTTTGACCTATGCCGTGTGATTTTGAATACAAACTAAGGTATTTACAGTTCATAGTCTTAAAGAGGGACTCGATCCAAGGAGATGGCAAGTTGAATCAACGAAAACGGAGTTGTAACGAAGAAACTATGACCGAAACAAAATCGGATATCCAGGACTAGTTTAGCCACGAAAATAATTGGGAAAAATTAAATAAATCACATCTTTTTAAGTTAACATGATATTTTATATATATGTACTTATAATTCAATTTTATATGGTTCAGGATCACCCGTAAACAACACGAGAAGATTAATCATAAGATCCCATGATTGTACGCAACACGTCATTTGACAACACCGGTACTTTATGTACGCAACACGTCATTTGACAACACCGGTACCGTGGGTCAAGATTAATCTCGACCAATACATATACGATGGGGTTTTATTTATTTCGTTAGGGGGTTTTATTTATTTCATTGCGGGTATATTAAACATCTAAAAATGAACCATTAAAATTGAATTACTAACAACGAACTGCTAACTACGGACTAAGGAATTATTCAAAGTATTAAAAGTATAACAAGTATATATATGTGACGTTTGTTTAAAAAGAAAAGGTATTGATATATTATATATGGATAGGTTCGTGATATCAACCGGAGACCAAGTCAAATTATATATATATCTTCAAGACGAAAGTGAGTATATAGTCCCACTTTTAAACTCTAAATATTTCGGGATGAGAATACATGTATTTTATGTTTTACGTTATGGACACAAGTAACTGAAAAATATATTCTACGTTGAGTTGTACCACTGGCATACTTCCCTGTAGCTTGGTAACTGTTATTTACAGCGGTATTGTAAACGCGAATCCTGTTGATAGATCTATCGGGCCTGACAACCCCAACCGGACTGGACGACCAGTATTCAACGGTTGCACAGTACTTCGTTTCGTGACTACACTTGGTACGGTGTAGTAAGATTTCATAATAAAGGGAATATGCGACGTGATTAAATGTTAAGTATGGTTACCAAGTGCTCAACCACTTAGAATATTTTTATTAAACTGTTTATATACGAAATCTTGTGGTCTATATATATATATTGCTGCCGGCACTAAACCTATATCTCACCAACTTTATGTTGACCTTTTAAAACATGTCTATTCTCAGGAGATTACTAAAGCTTCCGCTGCATAATGTTGAATTTGAGCAGGATCTTGCGTACGCATATTTGTGTCAAAAATAAAACTGCATACCCGAGGATCTGTGTTGTAAAATATGCTAAAAACCGTGTTGTTATCATTATATGTAAAGTTTGTAAGTCGAAGATTATCGCTAAACGATAATCATTTTTATGTTGTCCAAAGCTTGTAACAAAAATAAGAATCATGGTTTGTAATGTATAATATATGCAGTTTTTCTTTTAAAAATGTCGCATATAGAGGTCAATACCTCGCAATGAAATCATACGTTATTTAACACGTTCTTATGGTTAAGGACGGGTTATGACATGTGGTATCAGAGCGGTGGTCTTAGCGAACCAGGTTTGCATTAGTGTGTCTAACTGATAAGTCGTTAGGATACATTAGTAAGTCTGGACTTTGACCGGGTCTGATTTAAAAACCATTGCTTATCATTGTTGGTTAAAATTTATATGTAAATATTATGTAGTACTAATGGGTTAGTTGTTGTATGATAGATGTCGGGCTCAAAACTTGTTATCACATTCAGCGACTCCGAACCAGAATCTTCAGATGGTGTTCCAGTCATTAACCTATCCGATGACGAAAATAATATCTTTGGGGAAGACTCACAAATTCCGGATGAACCGACTATAGAGAACCCGGAAAGTGAACCCGAGGAGGAAAGTGAACCCGAGGAGGAAAGTGAACCCGAGGAGGAAAGTGAACCCGAGGAGGAAAGTAAACCCGAGGAAGAAATACAGGAAATTACAAAAGACGAGTTCGAACTAGGAAAGAAACGAAAGGCTAATGAATTAGAAAATTCAAATCCCGAGTTTAGTAAGGATGATGTGGCACCAACTCCACTAGACACTACCACCCCTATTCCCGCTATTCCTATTCGTGCTGTCCCGGCATCCAGTTCTTCAACCCCACCGCCAAAATATAGGCAGACAGCTAGGATAAGCGTTAGGCCATTCATTGGAACTAAACGTCCTAGAAAATAGACCAAACGATGCGCTGCCGTATTAAACCATGGGATCATATAATGTTTTGTATAATATTATTAGTGTGGTTTACTTAATGTTCGATGTAAGATAAGCATATGTAAAATAGTGAAGTGTGAAATGCAATAATTTTCCATGGTTAAGTATTATTTAGATGGTAGTAATTGATTCTGTACTAAGCTATTAAGTATGGACATTAACGGGTAGGTACTACCCTAGATATAATTATAAAACGCTAATAAGAAGAAAAGGCTTTTATAATAATACCTGGTTCATATTATTAATAAGCTATAATGTACTGTAAATATACACTACATCTATAATATTCCATGTGAATAATTATTTTCTTTTCATTCTTATAGAAGAATATGGCGCGATTGAACCGAATGACGGAACAAGAAATCCAGGAACTCATCAATCAACGAGTGAACGACAGAATGTTATGGGTCGAGGCTGCAAGAGGTGCTGCAGTTAACCCAAATCCTCGTGTGGGGTGCACTTACAAAACTTTTCAAGCTTGCAAGCCCTCATCATTCAGTGGAACAGAAGGACCAATCGGTTTAACCCGGTGGATAGAAAAGATGGAGACTGTGTTTAAAATCAGTGGTTGTGTTGAAAAGGACATGACCAAGTATGCATCGTGCACTTTACAAGATAGTGCACTCACATGGTGGAAAAATTATGTGAAGGCTGTAGGAGGAGATGCAGCTTATGATACTCCGTGGGAAGAATTCAAAACAATGTTAATCAACGAATATTGTCCAAGGAACGAGGTTAGGAAGTTGGAAGATGAGTTACGAAGTCTGAAGGTTATTGGTACTGAAATCACCAACTACAATCAGCGATTCATGGAATTAGTTTTGCTATGTCCTGAATTGGTTCCAACCGAAGAACGGAAGATTGAAATGTACAAAGATGGTTTGCCCAAAAAGGTCAAGGCAAACGTTACAGCATCGAAACCTAAGACAATTCATGAAGCTATAACCATGGCAAACGAGCTAATGGATCAGGTCATCATGGATAAGAAAGCATCCAATACTGATGTGAAGGTATCAGGTAACAAAAGAAAGTGGAATGGAAATTATGATCGAGGTAACCAACAACAATCTTTTAAGAAACAAGAAACCATACAAGGTGCAGGTGGTGGTTCAAGCTTTGGTTACAAAGGACAAAATCCTTTATGCAACCGATGCCACAAACATCACTCTGGCTACTGTAATGTGGTATGCAACAAATGTAATCGAAAGGGTCATCTTGCTGAAGATTGTAGGGCTCTCGTTACAAATACAAATGGTACCAAGACTCCTGCCACCAATGCAAATAGAACTGCTTTGGCTACCATTACTTGTTATGGGTGTGGAAAACAAGGTCACTATAAGAGCCAGTGTCCGAATCCAGAGAAGAATAATGGATCTGCACGTGGAAGAGCATTTGTTATTAATGCTAGAGAGGCGTGTGAAGACCCGGAGCTTGTTACGGGTACGTTTACCATTAATAACTTATCCGCATCTATTATATTTGATACTGGTGCCGATAGAAGTTACGTGAGTAGAGGCTTTTACGCTAAATTGAATTGTTCATCATTACCTCTAGATGCTAAGTACATGATTGAGTTAGCTAATGGTAAACTAATTAAAGCCGATAAAATTTGCCGTGATTGTAAAATAAATTTAGCCGGAGAAACATTTAAAATTGACTTAATACCCGTAGAATTAGGAAGTTTTGATGTAATAGTCGGCATGGACTGGATGTCCAAAGTAGGAGCTGAAGTTGTGTGTGCCAAGAAGGCAATTCGCATTCCTTGTAAGGATAGAATGCCGGTGATGATTTATGGAGAGAAGGGTAACTCAAAGCTAAAACTCATTAGTTATTTGAAAGCTCAAAAGTGCTTGAAGAAAGGGTGCTATGCTATCTTAGCACATGTTAATAAAGTCGAAAAGAAAGAAAAAGAGAAGTGCATCAACGACGTGCCTGTGGCAAGAGATTTTCCTGAAGTTTTTCCGGAAGAGTTGCCGGGATTACCTCCATTTAGATCTGTAGAATTTCAAATAGATTTAGTACCAGGAGCCGCACCAGTGGCTCGTGCTCCATATAGACTTGCACCGTCCGAGTTAAAAGAACTTCAGAGTCAGTTAAAAGAATTACTGAATCATGGATTCATACGACCAAGTACTTCACCGTGGGGAGCTCCGATTCTATTTGTTAAAAAGAAAGATGGATCTTTTAGGATGTGTATAGATTATCGTGAATTAAATAAGTTAACTATCAAAAATCGGTATCCACTACCGAGAATTGACGACTTATTTGATCAACTCCAGGGATCATGTGTTTATTCGAAAATCGACCTAAGAGCGGGCTATCATCAACTACGTGTCAAAGAAGAGGACATTCCGAAAACTGCTTTTCGGACACGTTATGGTCATTACGAATTTTTGGTCATGCCGTTTGGATTGACGAATGCGCCAGCTGTATTCATGGACCTCATGAATCGAGTTTGTAGTCCGTATTTAGATAAGTTTGTTATCGTTTTCATTGATGACATTCTTATCTATTCCAAGAGTGAGCAAGAGCATGAGCAGCATTTAAGGTTGATATTAGAGTTGTTGAGAAAAGAACAGCTATACGCTAAATTTTCTAAGTGTGCTTTCTGGTTGAAAGAAGTGCAATTTCTTGGCCACGTTGTTAGTAGCAAAGGAATTCAGGTTGATCCAGCAAAAATTGAAGCCATTGAAAAATGGGAGACTCCTAAAACACCAATGCAGATACGCCAATTTTTGGGTTTAGCCGGTTATTATAGAAGGTTTATTCAAGATTTTTCCCGAATAGCTAAGCCGTTGACAGCATTAACGCAAAAAGGGAAGAAATACGAATGGACCTCGGAGCAGGAGAACGCATTTCAATTACTGAAGAAGAAGTTAACTACGGCGCCTATTTTATCGTTACCTGAAGGGAACGATGATTTTGAAATATATTGTGACGCTTCGCGACAAGGTTTTGGTTGTGTTCTTATGCAACGAAAGAAAGTTATTGCATACGCATCTCGACAATTGAAGATTCACGAGCGGAATTATACGACGCATGATCTAGAACTGGGAGCAGTCGTGTTTGCGTTAAAGATATGGAGACACTACTTATATGGGGTTAGATGCACTGTGTTTACTGATCATAAAAGTCTTCAACATATTTTTGATCAGAAACAGCTGAACATGAGGCAACGTAGGTGGGTCGAGTTAATAAACGACTATGATTGTGAAATTCGTTATCATCCCGGGAAAGCGAATGTGGTGGCTGACGCACTAAGCAGAAAGGAACGAGAACCAATTCGAGTACGAGCGATGAACATAAAAATTCGCATGAATCTCAACTCACAAATCAAAGAAGTTCAACGAGAAGCACTTACTAAAGAAAATATAGGAAATGAAATAATGAAGAAGTATGAGAAGCAACTCGTTATGCGGGAAGATGGAATTCGATATTTTGCAAATCGTATTTGGGTACCGAAGTTGGGTGGATTAAGGAAGTTGATATTGAACGAGGCACATAAGACAAGATATTCGATACATCCTGGAGTTGGAAAGATGTACCAAGATCTTAAGACGCATTATTGGTGGCCTAATTTGAAGACAGGCGTTGCAACATATGTTGGGGAATGTTTAACTTGTTCCAAAGTCAAAGCAGAACACCAGAAGCCGTCAGGATTACTTCAACAACCAGAAATCCCAGAATGGAAATGGGACGGTATTACCATGGATTTCATCACGAAGTTACCAAAGACTGCCTGGGGATACGACACCATTTGGGTGATTGTTGATCGTCTCACCAAGTCTGCACATTTCTTGCCTATAAAGGAAACGGATAGAATGGAGAAACTATTACGATTGTATATAAAGGAAATTGTTTCAAGGCATGGAATACCTATTTCCATTATATCCGATCGTGATAGTAGATTTACCTCAAAGTTCTGGCAATCACTGCAGGAGGCACTAGGAACTCGTTTAGATATGAGTACCGCATATCATCCGCAAACGGACGGGCAGAGTGAAAGAACAATTCAGACTCTTGAAGACATGCTCAGGGCATGTGTGATCGATTTTGGAAACGGATGGGATAAGTATCTACCATTAGCAGAATTCTCGTATAATAATAGTTATCATGCGAGCATTAAAGCTGCACCATTCGAAGCATTGTACGGAAGGAAGTGTAGATCTCCTATCTGTTGGAATGAAGTAGG
Source organism: Rutidosis leptorrhynchoides (assembly GCF_046630445.1). Classification (NCBI taxonomy): domain Eukaryota; kingdom Viridiplantae; phylum Streptophyta; class Magnoliopsida; order Asterales; family Asteraceae; genus Rutidosis; species Rutidosis leptorrhynchoides. The sequence continues at coordinate 44,644,487 of NC_092335.1, read as the reverse complement.
AGATCGACATTTAACTGGTCCCGAGATCATACACGAAACGACTGAGAAGATTGTACAAATCAAGGAGAGATTGAAAACAGCCCGTAGTCGCCAAAAGAGCTACGCCGATGTTCGAAGGAAACCATTAGAGTTTCAGATCGGTGACATGGTTATGTTAAAAGTGTCACCATGGAAAGGTGTAATACGTTTCGGCAAAAGGGGTAAACTGAACCCAAGGTACGTAGGCCCGTTCAAGATTATTGAACGCATTGGACCGGTAGCTTATCGACTCGAGTTACCGCAACAACTAGCCGGAGTACATAATACCTTTCACGTCTCGAACCTTAAGAAGTGTCTTGCAAAGGAAGATCTCACCATTCCTCTTGAAGAAATCCATGTCGATGAGAAACTACAATTCATCGAAGAACCAATCGAAATCATGGACCGTGAAGTTAAACAGCTCAAGCAGAGCAACATACCGATCGTTAAGGTTCGTTGGAATGCTCGAAGAGGTCCTGAGTTTACTTGGGAACGAGAGGATCAGATGAAACAAAAGTATCCACACTTGTTTCTCGATGACGAAAAATAGGTACAATTTTAAAATTTCGGGACGAAATTTATTTAACGGGGAGGTAATGTAACGACCCGCACTTTTTTGATCGTTCTATACTTATGAGATTAATATTTACATAAATTAAACCTTACCAACATGATAAGCAATCCAAATTGTCGAGATTTATATTTCCGAAAAGAGTTTACACAACGTTTGACCGTCTAGTTTGACCGATGATATCACGAACTATATAACATATGATAATTATACGTTTGTGTATATATATGTATATATACATATTTAACATGATCTAAGAATGTTTTAATATCTCATTTTGTATTAATAACAATAAGTTATAAGTATATTTTGAAACTACTAACTTAAGTTTTCAAAACAATAACCTACGTAACGTTATTTGACATAAATACTGATGATTTATAATGTTTATACATATATCGTATAAGTAATGTATTTAATCATTTTTAAAGGGCTTTTATACATAAAACAATATAAGTATATTTACAAAAGATAGTTATATTTGAATTCTCGTTCCGTTTCCTCAATAATCCTATACGTATATCTAGGGTACTATACACAGCTTCTAGAAGTATTTACTATTGGTATATACCAATAGAAATCTTCAATTATTGGAATAATATGTCATTCATGACATAATAAATTTTAACTTATCTTAGATATTTTCACTAAAAACCAAATTTTCAAGCCTATAAATAAGCATCATTTCTAACTCATTTTTACACATTCATTTTCCAAATTTTACTTCCAATTTTCACACACACTTGCAAGAACTCTCTCAACTTTTATTTTACTAATTCTTTCCAGCAACTTTACATTTTAAACTTGAGGTAAAAACTCTACTTCAACTCTTTTTCAATTCATATATTTAAAGCTATATATATAAGAGTTTATAAACTAGAACATAGTTTGAATGATTTCAAACTTGTTCGCAAACTAAATAGATCCTTCTAACTTAACTTTTAAAATACTTCAAGACCTGTAACATATCTTAATTATATGCTAACTTAACAAGGTATAACTTGGTTTTTCAAAGAACACCTTAAAAACTGAATTTACGACGTCGGAGTGCAACCGGGGGCTGTTTTGGGTTGGATAATTAAAAACCATCTTAAACTTTGAATTGGAGGTTTATTTTCTGGAAAAATGATTTTTACTATGAATATGATAACACATAAAAATTTCATGATTTAACTCAAAGTATAAGTATTTTTTAGAAAAATAATCATTTGAGGTTGTTTACATGATGGAAAATGATTAACTTCATAAGTTTCACTAAAGTTTGACCTATGCTGTGTGATTTTGAATACAAACTAAGGTATTTACAGTTCATAGTCTTAAAGAGGGACTCGATCCAAGGAGATGGCAAGTTGAATCAACGAAAACGGAGTTGTAACGAAGAAACTATGACCGAAACAAAATCGGATATCCAGGACTAGTTTAGCCACGAAAATAATTGGGAAAAATTAAATAAATCACATCTTTTTAAGTTAACATGATATTTTATATATATGTACTTATAATTCAATTTTATATGGTTCAGGATCACCCGTAAACAACACGAGAAGATTAATCATAAGATCCCATGATTGTACGCAACACGTCATTTGACAACACCGGTACTTTATGTACGCAACACGTCATTTGACAACACCGGTACCGTGGGTCAAGATTAATCTCGACCAATACATATACGATGGGGTTTTATTTATTTCGTTAGGGGGTTTTATTTATTTCATTGCGGGTATATTAAACATCTAAAAATGAACCATTAAAATTGAATTACTAACAACGAACTGCTAACTACGGACTAAGGAATTATTCAAAGTATTAAAAGTATAACAAGTATATATATGTGACGTTTGTTTAAAAAGAAAAGGTATTGATATATTATATATGGATAGGTTCGTGATATCAACCGGAGACCAAGTCAAATTATATATATATCTTCAAGACGAAAGTGAGTATATAGTCCCACTTTTAAACTCTAAATATTTCGGGATGAGAATACATGTATTTTATGTTTTACGTTATGGACACAAGTAACTGAAAAATATATTCTACGTTGAGTTGTACCACTGGCATACTTCCCTGTAGCTTGGTAACTGTTATTTACAGCGGTATTGTAAACGCGAATCCTGTTGATAGATCTATCGGGCCTGACAACCCCAACCGGACTGGACGACCAGTATTCAACGGTTGCACAGTACTTCGTTTCGTGACTACACTTGGTACGGTGTAGTAAGATTTCATAATAAAGGGAATATGCGACGTGATTAAATGTTAAGTATGGTTACCAAGTGCTCAACCACTTAGAATATTTTTATTAAACTGTTTATATACGAAATCTTGTGGTCTATATATATATATTGCTGCCGGCACTAAACCTATATCTCACCAACTTTATGTTGACCTTTTAAAACATGTCTATTCTCAGGAGATTACTAAAGCTTCCGCTGCATAATGTTGAATTTGAGCAGGATCTTGCGTACGCATATTTGTGTCAAAAATAAAACTGCATACCCGAGGATCTGTGTTGTAAAATATGCTAAAAACCGTGTTGTTATCATTATATGTAAAGTTTGTAAGTCGAAGATTATCGCTAAACGATAATCATTTTTATGTTGTCCAAAGCTTGTAACAAAAATAAGAATCATGGTTTGTAATGTATAATATATGCAGTTTTTCTTTTAAAAATGTCGCATATAGAGGTCAATACCTCGCAATGAAATCATACGTTATTTAACACGTTCTTATGGTTAAGGACGGGTTATGACAATCATAACCACTTGCAGTCCTTGGCAATTTAGTAATGAAATCCATGGTAATGTTTTCTCATTTCCATTCCGGGATTTCAGGTTGTTGTAGTAGACCTAATGGTTTCTGATGTTCAGCTTTGACCTTAGAACACGTCAAACATTCTCCTACATATTTAGCAATATCAGCTTTCATACCTGGCCACCAAAAATGTTTCTTAAGATCCTTGTACATCTTCCCCGTTCCAGGATGTATTGAGTATCTGATTTTATGAGCTTCTCTAAGTACCATTTCTCTCATATCTCCAAATTTTGGTACCCAAATTCTTTCAGCCCTATACCGGGTTCCGTCTTCCCGAATATTAAGATGCTTCTCCGATCCTTTGGGTATTTCATCCTTTAAATTTCCCTCTTTTAAAAATCCTTGTTGCGCCTCCTTTATTTAAGTAGTAAGGTTAGTGTGAATCATTATATTCATAGATTTTACTCGAATTGGTTCTCTGCCCTTTCTGCTCAAGGCGTCGGCTACCACATTTGCCTTCCCCGGGTGGTAACGAATCTCAAAGTCATAATCATTCAACAATTCAATCCACCTACGCTGCCTCATATTCAGTTGTTTCTGATTAAATATGTGTTGAAGACTTTTGTGGTCGGTATATATAATACTTTTGACCCCATATAAGTAGTGCCTCCAAGTCTTTAATGCAAAAACAACCGCGCCTAATTCCAAATCATGCGTCGTATAATTTTGCTCATGAATCTTCAATTGTCTAGACGCATAAGCAATCACCTTCGTCCGTTGCATTAATACACAACCGAGACCTTGCTTGAATGCGTCACAATAAATCACAAAATCATCATTCCCTTCAGGAAATGACAATATAGGTGCCGTAGTTAGCTTTTTCTTCAATATTTGAAACGCCTTCTCTTGTTCATCCTTCCATTCAAATTTCTTCCTTTTATGCGTTAATGCAGTCAAGGGTTTTGCTATTTTGGAGAAATCTTGGATGAATCTTCTGTAGTAACCAGCCAACCCTAAAAATTGATATATATGCTTCGGAGTTTTTGGGGTTTCCCACTTTTCAACGGTTTCGATCTTTGCCGGGTCCACCTGGATACCTTCTTTGTTCACTATGTGACCGAGGAATTGAACTTCTTCCAACCAAAATGCACACTTTGAAAACTTAGCGTACAGTTTTTCTTTCCTCAATACTTCTAGCACTTTTCTCAAATGTTCTTCGTGCTCTTGATCATTCTTTGAGTAAATAAGTATGTCATCGATGAAAACAATGACAAACTTGTCAAGATATGGCCCACACACTCGGTTCATAAGGTCCATGAACACAGCTGGTGCGTTAGTCAATCCAAACGGCATAACCATACACTCGTAATGACCATAACGCGTCCTAAAAGCAGTTTTTGGAATATCATCCTCCTTTACTCGCATTTGATGATATCCAGAACGTAAATCGATCTTCGAATAAACCGACGAGTCTTGCAGTTGATCAAATAAGTCGTCAATTCTCGGCAGTGGATAACGGTTTTTGATGGTAAGTTTGTTCAACTCTCTGTAGTCAATACACAACCTAAATATACCATCCTTCTTCTTGACAAACAAAACAGGAGCTCCCCATGGTGATGTGCTTGGTCGAATGAAACCACGCTCTAAAAGTTCTTGTAATTGGCTTTGCAGTTCTTTCATCTCGCTGGGTGTGAGTCTGTAAGGAGCACGAGCTATTGGTGCAGCTCCTGGTACAAGATCTATTTGAAATTTCACGGATCGATGTGGGGGTAATCCCGGTAATTCCTTCGGAAATACATCGGGAAATTCTTTTGCGACGGGAACATCATTGATGCTCTTTTCTTCAGTTTGTACTTTCTCGACGTGTGCTAGAACAGTATAGCAACCTTTTCTTATTAGTTTTTGTGCCTTCAAATTACTAATAAGATGTAGCTTCGTGTTGTCCTTTTCTCCGTACACCATTAAGGGTTTTCCTTTTTCTCGTATAATGCGAATTGCATTTTAGTAACAAACGATCTCTGCTTTCACTTCTTTCAACCAGTCCATACCGATTATCACATCAAAACTCCCTAACTCTACTGGTATCAAGTCAATCTTAAATGTTTCATTAACCAGTTTAATTTCTCGATTCCGACATATATTATCTGCTGAAATTAATTTACCATTTGCTAATTCGAGTAAAAATTTACTATCCAAAGGCGTCAATGGACAACTTAATTTAGCACAAAAATCTCTACTCATATAGCTTCTATCCGCACTCGAATCAAATAAAACGTAAGCAGATTTATTGTCAATAAGAAACGTACCCGTAACAAGCTCCGGGTCTTCCTGTGCCTCTGCCGCATTAATATTGAAAACTCTTCCGCGGCCTTGTCCATTCGTGTTCTCCTGGTTCGGGCAATTTCTAATAATGTGGCCCGGTTTTCCACATTTATAACAAACTACATTGGCATTACTTGCTCCTACACTACTTGCTCCGCCATTACTCGTTCCAACACCATTTGTTCCTTTCGTTCTGTTAACCCCTGGTCCGTAGACCTCACACTTCGTCGCGCTATGACCATTTCTTTTACACTTGTTGCAAAATTTGGTGCAGAACCCCGAGTGATACATTTCACACCTTTGGCATAGCTGCTTCTGATTGTTGTTGTTGTTACGGTTGTTATTGTTATTGGGATGATTGTTGTAGTTGCTGTTGTTGTTGTTGTTGTTGTTGGGCCGTTTGTTATAGTTGCGATTGATGTTGTGATTGTTGGGATAATTGTTGCGATTATTATTGTAATTGTTGTTGTTGTTGTATTGGTGATTCTTATCACCGTTTTCCTCCCACTTTCTTTTGACTTGCTTCACATTGGCCTCTTCAGCCGTCTGTTCTTTAATTCTTTCCTCAATCAGGTTCACTAGTTTGTGAGCCATTCTACATGCCTGTTGTATGGAGGCGGGCTCGTGTGAACTTATATCTTCTTGGATTCTTTCCGGTAATCCTTTCACAAACGCGTCGATCTTCTCTTCCTCATCTTCGAACGCTCCCGGACACAATAGGCACAATTCTGTGAATCGTCTTTCGTACGTGGTAATATCAAATCCTTGGGTTCGTAACCCTCTAAGTTCTGTCTTGAGCTTATTGACCTCGGTTCTGGGACGGTACTTCTCGTTCATCAAGTGCTTGAATGCTAACCACGGTAGTGCGTACGCATCATCTTGTCCCACTTGCTCTAGATAGGTATTCCACCATGTTAACGCAGAACCTATGAAGGTATGCGTAGCGTACTTCACTTTGTCCTCTTCAGTACACTTACTTATGGCAAACGCCGATTCGACCTTCTCGGTCCACCGTTTCAATCCGATCGGTCCTTCAGTTCCATCAAATTCCAAAGGTTTGCAGGCAGTGAATTCTTTGTAGGTGCATCCTACACGATTTCATGTACTGCTAGATCCAAGGTTATTGTTGGTATGTAGCACAGCCTGTACTGCGGCTATGTTTGAAGCTAGAAAAGTACGGAATTCCTCTTCATTCATATTTACGGTGTGTCGAGTAGTCGGTGCCATTTCCTTCTAAATAATCAAATGGAACAAGTTAATCATACAGAATATTAAGAGTAGTTAATAGTATTTCGTAGCATAATATGAACTCATTTATAAAAGCTTTTTCTTCATATTAACGTTTTATAAGTTTAAATTTGGGTAGTACCTACCCGTTAAGTTCATACTTAGTAGCTAATATACAATTCAACTACTACAATTCTATATGAAAAACTGATTATAATAATATTTCGCGTTCAAACTTTTACACAATATTTTACAAACTTACAATACCGCTTATTTTACATATAGCATGAAATATAGCACACAATAAATTTGATACAAGATGGTTGTGAAGATAATTCTAGTTAGTACACAAGTCGTTCAGCAAAGGCAATAAAGACACGTAATTCATACGTCCAGAAACAAGTCATGCATTCTGGTTTTACTAGGACTACTTCCCATTCTTGGTCTTGTGGAACATAACCGTTATGGCCATTAATAAGACAGCGTGTTGTAACGTCGTCAAAGGGACGAGGGTTACGTAATGTCCAACAGTCCCGTAACAATCTAAAAACCTCATTTCTTACCCCAATTACCGACTCCGTCACTTGTGGGAACGTTTTGTTTAATAGTTGTAGCCCGATGTTCTTGTTCTCACTTTGGTGAGAAGCGAACATTATTAATCCGTAAGCATAACATGCTTCTTTATGTTGCATGTTAGCCGCTTTTTCTAAATCACGAAGTCCAATATTCGGATATATTGAGTCAAAATAATTTCTTAACCCATTGCGTAAAATAGCATTTGGGTTCCCCGCAATATATGCGTCAAAGTAAACACATCGTAACTTATGGATTTCCCAATGTGATATCCCCCATCTTTCGAACGAAAGCCTTTTATAAACCAAGGCATTCTTGGAACGTTCTTCGAATGTCTTACAAACTGATCTCGCCTTAAATAGTTGTGCCGAAGAATTCTGACCGACTCTAGACAAGATTTCATCAATCATGTCTCCGGGTAGGTCTCTTAAAATATTGGGTTGTCTATCCATTTTGTGTTTTTATACTGTAAAATAGACAAGAGTTAGATTCATAAAAAAAATACTTATTAATACAAGCAATTTTTACTTATATTACACCACACGAATACAACTATCTTATTCCGACTCGCTTGTTTCTTCTTCTTCGGTTTTGGTTCGTTTTGCCAAGTTTCTAGGGATATATGATGTTCCCCTAATACGAGCCGTCATTTTCCACATTGGTTTAGAAAAACCTGGTGGTTTAGAGGTTCCCGGGTCATTGTTACAACGTAAGAACTTCGGGGGTTGACGATACATATAAAGTTCATCGGGGTTGGAATTAGATTTCTCTATTTTTATGCCCTTTCCCTTATTATTTTCTTTTGCCTTTTTAAATTCAGTTGGGGTAATTTCTATAACATCATCGGAATTCTCGTCGGAATCCGATTCATCGAAGAATTGGTAATCCTCCCAATATTTTGCTTCCTTGGCGGAAACACCATTGACCATAATTAACCTTGGTCGGTTGGTTGAGGATTTTCTTTTACTTAACCGTTTTATTATTTCCCCCACCGGTTCTATTTCCTCCTCTGGTTCCTCCTCTTCCGGTTCTGATTCTTCTTCCGGTTCTGATTCTTCTTCCGGTTCTTATTCGGGAACTTGTGAATCAGTCCAATATATATTCGACTCTTTGTTATTATTAGGTGAGTCAATGGGATTTGTGCTAGAGGTAGACATCTATCACATAATATCAAACATGTTAAGAGATTAATATATCACATAATATATACATGTTAATAATATATAGTTTCCAACAAAAATGTTAAGCAATCATTTTTAAAGAAAACACGGTCGAAGTCCAGACTCACTAATGCATCCTAACAAACTCGATAAGACACACTAATGCAAATTTTCTGGTTCTCTAAGACCAACGCTCGGATACCAACTGAAATGTCCCGTTCTTATTGATTAAAAACGTTCCATATTAATTGATTTCGTTGCGAGGTTTTGATCTCTATATGAGACGTTTTTCAAAGACTGCATTCATTTTTAAAACAAACCATAACCTTTATTTCATAAATAAAGGTTTAAAAAGCTTTACGTAGATTATCAAATAATGATAATCTAAAATATCCTGTTTACACACGACCATTTCATAATGGTTTACAATACAAATATGTTACATCGAAATCAGTTTCTTGAATGCAGTTTTTACACAATATCATACAAACATGGACTCCAAATCTTGTCCTTATTTTAGTATGCAACAGCGGAAGCTCTTAGTATTCACCTGAGAATAAACATGCTTTAAACGTCAACAAAAATGTTGGTGAGTTATAGGTTTAACCTATATATATCAAATCGTAACAATAGACCACAAGATTTCATATTTCAATACACATCCCATACATAGAGATAAAAATCATTCATATGGTGAACACCTGGTAACCGACATTAACAAGATGCATATATAAGAATATCCCCATCATTCCGGGACACCCTTCGGATATGATATAAATTTCGAAGTACTAAAGCATCCGGTACTTTGGATGGGGTTTGTTAGGCCCAATAGATCTATCTTTAGGATTCGCGTCAATTAGGGTGTCTGTTCCCTAATTCTTAGATTACCAGACTTAATAAAAAGGGACATATTCGATTTTGATAATTCAACCATAGAATGTAGTTTCACGTACTTGTGTCTATTTTGTAAATCATTTATAAAACCTGCATGTATTCTCATCCCAAAAATATCAGATTTTAAAAGTGGGACTATAACTCACTTTCACAGATTTTTACTTCGTCGGGAAGTAAGACTTGGCCACTGGTTGATTCACGAACCTATAACAATATATACATATATATCAAAGTATGTTCAAAATATATTTACAACACTTTTAATATATTTTGATGTTTTAAGTTTATTAAGTCAGCTGTCCTCTTTAGTAACCTACAACTAGTTGTCCACAGTTAGATGTACAGAAATAAATCGATAAATATTATCTTGAATCAATCCACGACCCAGTGTATACGTATCTCAGTATTGATCACAACTCAAACTATATATATTTTGGAATCAACCTCAACCCTGTATAGCTAACTCCAACATTCACATATAGAGTGTCTATGGTTGTTCCGAAATATATATAGATGTGTCGACATGATAGGTCGAAACATTGTATACGTGTCTATGGTATCTCAAGATTACATAATATACAATACAAGTTGATTAAGTCATGGTTGGAATAGATTTGTTACCAATTTTCACGTAGCTAAAATGAGAAAAATTATCCAATCTTGTTTTACCCATAACTTCTTCATTTTAAATCCGTTTTGAGTGAATCAAATTGCTATGGTTTCATATTGAACTCTATTTTATGAATCTAAACAGAAAAAGTATAGGTTTATAGTAGGAAAAATAAGTTACAAGTCGTTTTTGTAAAGGTAGTCATTTCAGTCGAAAGAACGACGTCTAGATGACCATTTTAGAAAACATACTGTCACTTTGAGTTTAACCATAATTTTTGGATATAGTTTCGTGTTCATAATAAAAATAATTTTCCCAGAATAACAACTTTTAAATCAAAGTTTATCATAGTTTTTAATTAACTAACCCAAAACAGCCCGCGGTGTTACTACGACGGCGTAAATCCGATTTTACGGTGTTTTTCGTGTTTCCAGGTTTTAAATCATTAAGTTAGCATATCATATAGATATAGAACATGTGTTTAGTTGATTTTAAAAGTCAAGTTAGAAGGATTAACTTTTATTTGCGAATAAATTTAGAATTAACTAAACTATGTTCTAGTGATTACAAGTTTACCACTTCGAATATGATAGCTTTTTATGTATGAATCAAATGATGTTATGAAAATCATTACTACCTTAAGTTCCTTGGATAAACCTACTGGAAAATAGAAAAATGGATCTAGCTTCAACGGATCCTTGGATGGCTCGAAGTTCTTGAAGCAGAATCATGACACGAAAACAAGTTCAAGTAAGATCATCACTTGAAATAAGATTGTTATAGTTATAGAAATTGAACCAAAGTTTGAATATGATTATTACCTTGATTTAGAATGATAACCTACTGTAAGAAACAAAGATTTCTTGAAGTTGGATGATCACCTTACAAGATTGGAAGTGAGCTAGCAAACTTGAAAGTATTCTTGATTTTATGAAACTAGAACTTTTGGAATTTATGAAGAACACTTAGAACTTGAAGATAGAACTTGAGAGAGATCAATTAGATGAAGAATATTGAAGAATGAAAGTGTTTGTAGGTGTTTTTGGTCGTTGGTGTATGGATTAGATATAAAGGATATGTAATTTTGTTTTCATGTAAATAAGTCATGAATGATTACTCATATTTTTGTAATTTTATGAGATATTTCATGCTAGTTGCCAAATGATGGTTCCCACATGTGTTAGGTGACTCACATGGGCTGTTAAGAGCTGATCATTGGAGTGTATATACCAATAGTACATACATCTAAAAGCTGTGTATTGTACGAGTACGAATACGGGTGCATACGAGTAGAATTGTTGATGAAACTGAACGAGAATGTAATTGTAAGCATTTTTTTTAAGTAGAAGTATTTTGATAAGGGTCTTGAAGTCTTTTAAAATTGTATGAATACATATTAAAACACTACATGTATATACATTTTAACTGAGTCGTTAAGTCATTGTTAGTCGTTACATGTAAATGTTGTTTTGAAACCTTTAGGTTAACGATCTTGTTGAATGTTGTTAACCCATTGTTTATTATAACAAATAAGATGTTAAATTGTTATATTATCATGATATTATGATATCTAATATATCTTAGTATGATATATATACAGTTAAATGTCGTTACAACGATAATGGTTACATATATGTCTCGTTTCGAAATCATTAAGTTAGTAGTCTTATTTTTACATTTGTATTTCATTGTTAATACACTTAATAATATATTTACTTATCATTTAACATAATTAACCAAGTGTATCAATATCTTAATATGATTCATATGTACCTAGTAAGACGTTGTTATAACGATAATCGTTATATATATCGTTTTCGAGTTTCTTAAATTAATAGTCTCATTTTTATGTATATAACTCACTGTTAAAATACCTAATGAGATACATACTTATAATAAAATCATGTTAACTATATATATAACCATATATATGTCATCGTATAGTTTTTACAAGTTTTAACGTTCGTGAATCACCGGTCAACTTGGGTGGTCAATTGTCTATATGAAACCTATTTCAATTAATCAAGTCTTAACAAGTTTGATTGCTTAACATGTTGGAAACACTTAATCATGTAAATAACAATTTCATTTAATATATATATAAACATGGAAAAGTTCGGGTCACTACATGTAGTAACCAGCTAGTCCTAAAAACTGGCGTATGTGTTTCGGAGTTTTCGAGGTTTTCCACTTTTCAACAGTTTCTATCTTTGCCGGATCCACCTTAATACCTTTTTTGTTCACTATGCGACCGAGGAATTGAACTTCTTCCAACCAAAATGCACACTTTGAAAATTTAGCGTACAATTCTTCCTTCCTCAATACTTCTAACACCTTTCTCAAATGTTCACCGTGTTCTTGGTCATTCTTTGAGTAAATAAGTATGTCATTAATGAAAACAATGACAAACTTGTCAAGGTATGGTCCACACACTCAGTTCATAAGGTCCATGAACACAGCTGGTGCATTAGTTAAACCAAACGGCATGACCATAAACTCGTAATGACCGTAACGTGTTCTGAAAGCAGTCTTTGGAATATCATCTTCTTTCACCCGCATTTGATGATACCCGGAACGTAAGTCAATCTTTGAATAAATAGACGAGCCTTGTAGTTGATCAAATAAGTCGTCGATTCTCGGTAGTGGGTAGCGGTTCTTGATGGTAAGTTTGTTCAACTCTCGGTAGTCGATACACAACCTGAATGTACCATCTTTCTTCTTGACAAACAAAATAGGAGCTCCCCACAGTGATGTGCTTGGTCGAATGAAACCACGCTCTAAGAGTTCTTGTAATTGGCTTTGCAGTTCTTTCATCTCGCTAGGTACGAGTTTGTAAGGAGCACGAGCTATTGGTGCAGCTGCTGGTACAAGATCTATTTGAAATTCAACGGATCGATGTGGGGGTAATCCCGGTAATTCTTTCGGAAATACATCGGGAAATTCTTTTGCAACGGGAACATCATTGATGCTCTTTTCTTCAGTTTGTACTTTCTTGACATGTGCTAGAACGGCATAGCAACCTTTTCTTATTAGTTTTTGTGCCTTCAAATTACTAATAAGATGTAGCTTCGTGTTGCCCTTTTCTCCGTACACCATTAAGGGTTTTCCTTTTTCTCGTATAATGCGAATTGCATTTTTGTAACAAACGATCTCTGCTTTCACTTCTTTCAACCAGTCCATACCGATTATCACATCAAAACTCCCTAACTCTACTGGTATCAAGTCAATCTTAAATGTTTCGCTAACCATTTTAATTTCTCGATTCCGACATATATTATCTGCTGAAATTAATTTACCATTTGCTAATTCGAGTAAAAATTTACTATCCAACGGCGTCAATGGACAACTTAATTTAGCACAAAAATCTCTACTCATATAGCTTCTATCCGCACCCGAATCAAATAAAACATAAGCAGATTTATTGTCAATAAGAAACGTACCCGTAACAAGCTCCGGGTCTTCCTGTGCCTCTGCCGCATTAATATTGAAAACTCTTCCGCGGCCTTGTCCATTCGTGTTCTCCTGGTTCGGGCAATTTCTAATAATGTGGCCCAGTTTTCCACATTTATAACAAACTACATTGGCATAACTTGCTCCGACACTACTTGCTCCGCCATTACTCGTTCCGACACCATTTGTTCCTTTCGTTCTGTTAACCCCTGGTCCGTAGACCTCACACTTCGCCACGCTATGACCATTTCTTTTACACTTGTTGCAAAATTTGGTGCAGAACCCCGAGTGATACTTTTCACACCTTTGGCATAGCTGCTTCTGATTGTTGTTTTTGTTGCGATTGTTATTGTTGTTGGGACGATTGTTGTAGTTGTTGTTGTTGTTGTTGTTGTTGTTGTTGTTGTTGTTGTTGTTGTTGTTGTTGTTGTTGTTGTTGTTGTTGTTGTTGTTGTTGTTGTTGTTGTTGTTGTTGTTGTTGTTGTTGTTGTTGTTGTTGTTGTTATTGTTGTTGTTGTTGTTGTTGTTGTTGTTGGGCCATTTGTTGTAGTTGCGATTGATGTTGCGATTGTTGGGATAATTGTTGCGATTATTATTGTAATTGCTGTTGTTGTTGTATTGATGATTCTTATCACCGTTTTCCTCTCACTTTCTTTTTACTTGCTTCGCATTGGCCTCTTCAGCCGTCTGTTCTTTAATTCTTTCCTCAATCTGGTTCACTAGTTTGTGAGCCATTCTACATGCCTGTTGTATGGAGGCGGGCTCGTGTGAACTTATATCTTCTTGGATTCTTTCCGGTAATCCTTTCACAAACGCGTCGATCTTCTCTTCCTCATCTTCGAACGCTCCCGGACACAATAGGCACAATTCTGTGAATCGTCTTTCGTACGTGGTAATATCAAATCCTTGGGTTCGTAACCCTCTAAGTTCTGTCTTGAGCTTATTGACCTCGATTCTGGGATGGTACTTCTCGTTCATCAAGTGCTTGAATGCTGACCACGGTAGTGCGTAAGCATCACCTTGTCCCACTTGCTCTAGATAGGTATTCCACCATGTTAACGCAGAACCTGTGAAGGTATGCGTAGCGTACTTCACTTTATCCTCTTCAGTACACTTACTTATGGCAAACACCGATTCGACCTTCTCGGTCTACCGTTTCAATCCGATCGGTCCTTCGGTTCCATCAAATTCCAAAGGTTTACAGGTAGTGAATTCTTTGTAGGTGCATCCTACACGATTTCCTATACTGCTAGATCCAAGGTTATTGTTGGTATGTAGCGCAGCCTGTACTGCGGCTATGTTTGAAGCTAGAAAAGTACGGAATTCCTCTTCATTCATATTCACGGTGTGTCAAGTAGTCGGTGCCATTTCCTTCAAAATAGTCAAATGGAACAAGTTAATCATACAGAATATTAAGAGTAGTTAATAGTATTTCATAGCATAATATGAACTCATTTATAAAAGTTTTTTCTTCATATTAGCGTTTTATAAGTTTAAATTCGGGTAGTACCTACCCGTTAAGTTCATACTTAGTAGCTAATATACAATTCAACTACTACAATTCTATATGAAAAACTGATTATAATAATATTTCGCGTTCAAACTTTTATACAATATTTTACAAACTTACAATACCGCTTATTTTACATAAAGCATGAAATATAGCACACAATAACTTTGATACAAGATAGTTGTGAAGATAATTCTAGCTAGTACACAATTCGTTCAACAAAGGCAATAAAGACACGTAATTCATACGTCCAGAAACAATTCATGCATTCTGGTTTTACTAGGACTACTTCCCATCCTTGGTCTTGTGGAACATAACCATTATGGCTGTTGATAAGACAGCGTGTTGTAACGTCGTCAAAGGGACGAGGGTTACGTAATGACCAACAGTCTCGTAATAACCTAAAAACCTCATTTCTTACCCCAATTACCGACTCCGTCACTTGTGAGAACTTTTTATTTAATAGCTGTAGCCCGATGTTCTTTTTCTCACTTTGGTGAGAAGCGAACATTACTAACCCGTAAGCATAGCATGCTTCTTTATGTTGCATGTTAGCCGCTTTTTCTAAATCATGAAGTCCTATATTCGGATACATTGAGTCAAAATAATTTCTTAACCCGTTGCGTAAAACAGCATTTGGGTTCCCCGCAATATATGCGTCAAAGTAAACACATCGTAACTTATGGGTTTCCCAATGTGATATCCCCCATCTTTCAAACGAAAGTCTCTTATAAACCAAGACATTCTTGGAACGTTCTTAGAATGTCTTACAAACTGATCTCGCCTTAAATAGTTGTGCCGAGGAATTCTGACTGACTCTAGACAACATTTCATCAATCATGTCTCCGGGTAGGTCTCTTAAAATATTGGGTTGTCTATCCATTTTGTGTTTTTAAACTGTAAAATAGACAAGAGTTAGATTCATAAAAAAAAATACTTATTAATACAAGCAATTTTTACATATATCATAAAGCATAAGCACACTATATTACATATATTACACCACACGAATACAACTATCTTATTCCGACTCGCTCGTTTCTTCCTCTTCAGTTTTGGTTCGTTTTGCCAAGTTTCTAGGGATATATGATGTTCCCCTAATACTAGCTGTCGTTTTCCACAACGGTTTAGAAAAACCCGGTGGTTTAGAGGTTCCCGGGTCATTGTTACAACTTAAGGACTTCGGGGGTTTACGATACATATAAAGTTCATCGGGGTTGGAATTAGATTTCTCTATTTTTATGCCCATTCCCTTATTATTTTCTTTTGCTTTTTTTAATTCAGTTGGGGTAATTTCTATAACATCATCGGAATTCTCGTCGGAATCCGATTCATCGGAGAATTGGTAATCCTCCCAATATTTTGCTTCCTTGGCGGAAACACCATTGACCATAATTAACCTTGGTCGGTTGGTTGAGGATTTTCTTTTACTTAACCGTTTTATTATTTCCCCCACCGGTTCTATTTCCTCCTCCGGTTCCTCCTCTTCCGGTTCTGATTCTTCTTCCGGTTCTGATTCTTCTTCCGGTTCTTATTCGGGAACTTGTGAATCAGTCCAATATATATTCGACTCTTCGTTATTATTAGGTGAGTCAATGGGATTTGTGCTAGAGGTAGACATCTATCACATAATATCAAACATGTTAAGAGATTAATATATCACATAATATATACATGTTAATAATATATAGTTTCCAACAAAAATGTTAAGCAATCATTTTTAAAGAAAACACGATCGAAGTCCAGACTCACTAATGCATCCTAACAAACTCGATAAGACACACTAATGCAAATTTTCTGGTTCTCTAAGACCAACGCTCGGATACCAACTGAAATGTCCCGTTCTTATTGATTAAAAACGTTCCATATTAATTGATTTCGTTGCGAGGTTTTGATCTCTATATGAGACGTTTTTCAAAGACTGCATTCATTTTTAAAACAAACCATAACCTTTATTTCATAAATAAAGGTTTAAAAAGCTTTACGTAGATTATCAAATAATGATAATCTAAAATATCCTGTTTACACACGACCATTACATAATGGTTTACAATACAAATATGTTACATCGAAATCAGTTTCTTGAATGCAGTTTTTACACAATATCATACAAACATGGACTCCAAATCTTGTCCTTATTTTAGTATGCAACAGCGGAAGCTCTTAGTATTCACCTGAGAATAAACATGCTTTAAACGTCAACAAAAATGTTGGTGAGTTATAGGTTTAACCTATATATATCAAATCGTAACAATAGATCACAAGATTTCATATTTCAATACACATCCCATACATAAAGATAAAAATCATTCATATGGTGAACATCTGGTAACCGACATTAACAAGATGCATATATAAGAATATCCCCATCATTCCGGGACACCTTTAGGATATGATATAAATTTCGAAGTACTAAAGCATCCGGTACTTTGGATGGGGTTTGTTAGGCCCAATAGATCTATCTTTAGGATTCGCGTCAATTAGGGTGTCTGTTCCCTAATTCTTAGATTACCAGACTTAATAAAAAGGGGCATATTCGATTTCGATAATTCAACCATAGAATGTAGTTTCACGTACTTGTGTCTATTTTGTAAATCATTTATAAAACCTGCATGTATTCTCATCCCAAAAATATTAGATTTTAAAAGTGGGACTATAACTCACTTTCACAGATTTTTACTTCGTCGGGAAGTAAGACTTGGCCACTGGTTGATTCACGAACCTATAATAATATATACATATATATCAAAGTATGTTCAGAATATATTTACAACACTTTTAATATATTTTGATGTTTTAAGTTTATTAAGTCAGCTGTCCTCGTTAGTAGCCTACAACTAGTTGTCCACAGTTAAATGTACAGAAATAAATCGATAAATATTATCTTGAATCAATCCACGACCCGGTGTATACGTATCTCAGTATTGATCACAACTCAAACTATATATATTTTGGAATCAACCTCAACCCTGTATAGCTAACTCCAACATTCACATATAGAGTGTCTATGGTTTTTCTGAAATATATATAGATGTGTCGACATGATAGGTCGAAACATTGTATACTTGTCTATGGTATCTCAAGATTACATAATATACAATATAAGTTGATTAAGTTATGGTTGGAATAGATTTGTTACCAATTTTCACGTAGCTAAAATGAGAAAAATTATCCAATCTTGTTTTACCCATAACTTCTTCATTTTAAATCCGTTTTGAGTGAATCAAATTGCTATGGTTTCATATTGAACTCTATTTTATGAATCTAAACAGAAAAAGTATAGGTTTATAGTCGGAAAAATAAGTTACAAGTCGTTTTTGTAAAGGTAGTCATTTCAGTCGAAAGAACGACGTCTAGATGACCATTTTAGAAAACATACTTCCACTTTGAGTTTAACCATAATTTTTGGATATAGTTTCATGTTCATAATAAAAATCATTTTCTCAGAATAAAAACTTTTAAATCAAAGTTTATCATAGTTTTTAATTAACTAACCCAAAACAGCCCGCGGTGTTACTACGACGGCGTAAATTCGGTTTTACGGTGTTTTTCGTGTTTCCAGGTTTTAAATCATTAAGTTAGCATATCATATAGATATAGAACATGTTTTTAGTTGATTTTAAAAGTCAAGTTAGAAGGATTAACTTTTATTTGCGAACAAGTTTAGAATTCACTATACTATGTTCTAGTGATTACAAGTTTAAACCTTCGAATAAGATAGCTTTATATGTATGAATCGAATGATGTTATGAACATCATTACTACCTAAAGTTCCTTGGATAAACCTACTGGAAATGAGAAAAATAGATCTAGCTTCAAAGGATCCTTGGATGGCTTGAAAGTTCTTGAAGCAGAATCATGACACGAAAACAATTTCAAGTAAGATTTCCACTCGAAATAAGATTGTTATAGTTATAGAAATTGAATTAAAGTTTGAATATGATTATTACCTTGTATTAGAAAGATAACCTACTGTAAGTAACAAAGGTTTATTGATCTTGGATGATTACTTGGAATGGATTTAGAAAACTTGGAAGTAAACTTGCAATCTTGGAAGTATTCTTGATTTTATGAAACTAGAACTTTTGGAATTTATGAAGAACACTTAGAACTTGAAGATATAACTTGAGAGAGATCAATTAGATGAAGAAAATTGAAGAATGAAAGTGTTTGTAGGTGTTTTTGGTCGTTGGTGTATGGATTAGATATAAAGGATATGTAATTTTGTTTTCATGTAAATAAGTCATGAATGATTACTCATATTTTTGTAATTTTATGAGATATTTCATGCTAGTTGCCAAATGATGGTTCCCACATGTGTTAGGTGACTCACATGGGCTGCTAAGAGCTGATTATTGGAGTGTATATACCAATAGTACATACATCTAAAAGCTGTGTATTGTACGAGTACGAATACGGGTGCATACGAGTAGAATTGTTGATGAAACTGAACGAGGATGTAATTGTAAGAATTTTTGTTAAGTAGAAGTATTTTGATAAGTGTTTTGAAGTCTTTCAAAAGTGTATGAATACATATTAAAACACTACATGTATATACATTTTAACGGAGTCGTTAAGTCATCATTAGTCGTTACATGTAAATGTTGTTTTGAAACCTTTAGGTTAACGATCTTGTTGAATGTTGTTAACCCATTGTTTATTATAACAAATGAGATGTTAAATTGTTATATTATCATGATATTATGATATATAATATATCTTAGTATGATGTATATACAGTTAAATGTCGTTACAACGATAATCGTTACATATATGTCTCGTTTCGAAATCATTAAGTTAGTAGTCTTATTTTTACATATGTATTTCATTTTTAATACACTTAATAATATATTTACTTATCATTTAACATAATTAACCAAGTGTATCAATATCTTAATATGATTCATATGTACCTAGTAAGACGTTGTTATAACGATAATCGTTATATATATCGTTTTCGAGTTTCTTAAATTAATAGTCTCATTTTTATGTATATAACTCATTGTTAAAATACCTAATGAGATACATACTTATAATAAAATCATGTTAACTATATATATAACCATATATATGTCATCGTATAGTTTTTACAAGTTTTAACGTTCGTGAATCACCGGTCAACTTGGGTGGTCAATTGTCTATATGAAACCTATTTCAATTAATCAAGTCTTAACAAGTTTGATTGCTTAACATGTTGGAAACACTTAATCATGTAAATAACAATTTCATTTAATATATATATAAACATGGAAAAGTTCGGGTCACTACACACTACTCTTTATTATCAAACTTTTTACTGTTAAGGTCGTTTATAGTTTTTGCTGCTTCATTCAGCTTTTCCAAAAATTCGGAGAACTCAATTCGTAGATTGTGGTGTTTTTCAGAAACTTCACATTCGAAGTATGGAGTTTTAGGAGATAGACATTATATGTATATATATAACTGTTGAAGTAGAAACGCTGCGAGATTTCAAAATACTGATTGCTGATTCCCGATAATTGGTATGGCAATTCTTGTTACAAGATGCAGATGAGTATATGATAGGGTTTTAATGAATAAATATAATGACTTTTCGGAGAGGCTAAAGCCAAAGGGTAATGAAGTTGCTGGTACATCTGCTGATAATGTGGTGGAATATAAAAGGTTTCCCAGTAACAAAAGGGTAATCGTATATGTCAGGGTTATAATAAGACTACTCCGGATGAAAATCGAAGTTGACTTGCTGGAGCTGTGACAAAACTGACTAATTTGAGAAAGAATCGCAAAGTTATTTTTGCTAATAAATTCCAAAGGGTCCGACACGGATACGTGTTAAACTATGACTTTGGTTTCGAGAGCTTTTCAGGTGTAAGACTGTGGTTAATATGTGGTTGGATCATTATCTCGATTGTTCAATATTTGAAGTGTCTTCAGGAATTTCGAAGGGTTTGGACATAGATTGTAATTGTTAATATACATATGATGTTCTAGGATTTTGAATGATACAACTATTTTTCTGGGTTCTATGAATAGAAATAATGTTCTAGCGTAGTTTCGAAGTCAAAGTATAGCTTTGAAAGATGTAGGAATCTAAGAGTGATGTCTTCTGTTAAATTTTGACTTGGATTTTTGATTTGTCAAAATCAGAATATGTAATCAAATTTGGATGAGAAACGTTGTTTTGATTTCTATGAAGGGATGTACATTGTTGTGAAAGTAGTGAGTATAGTTGATGATTGCAGAATCAGATTCGAAGAATGTAACATATTAATTGTGAATTTATATATTCCTCGGGTATTACCTACCCGTTAAAAAAAAATTCACAATTAATATTTTGTACAAAAGAATTTTGTTACAGTCTTTATGAAATATATACGTGTATATTTTTTTCAGATGTAACATAGATTTAATGAGTTAATATTAAATTAAACTCATTTGATTTACGGTTGAAACTAGAATTGAATAATCCCTAAAAACTTTAGAAATTACATAACTTTTACGGAGTATTTCTTCAATGTTATTGAAATTATGAATCAATACTTCGTTATTTGTTGATGCATGATGTTGGTGTTCGTCGAATTCTTGTGAACTTCGCAAGGTACGATTGATGTTATCTGAAAAGTTTCGAGTACATCAATGATGAAAGTGTAAAATCAAACATATATTTGAATAATACACTTGATTTTTTTTATGAAATGGAATTCATTGAATTAAAAACAGGGATTGTAGTTAACGATGATTAAGTCACTAATGAAGAATGTACATCATAGCATATTAGTCATATGAATTAACCGAATAGTTAAGATTCACACATAATAGCTTAGTACGGAAAGATTTATTATGGTTTAAAAATTTATATGTAAAAGATGTACATATAAATCCTTTAGTGGGAATGAGTTAATACTTCATAACTCGCTATTTCGATATACCTATTGGTGATTGTGTTGTCGATATCGTTGGTGGTTATGTAATTGATGGAGCTTGTAGTGTTACAGGTGTTTCTGGTGTTGGGAATATTGACGGTGACTCTGGAGGTACTGGCGGTGTTAGTGATGCTGACGGTACTGTTGATGCTGCTGGTAAACAAGTCTAGCTTGTAATTCGTGCACCATCCTTGTCAGGGTTTCTATTCTTCCCTGTATCATTTCTAACCATCCATTCATCTTGGTTTACGGCTATGATTTGAATAATCTCTAAAACTTTAGAGATTACATAATCACCGTAGAATATTTCTCCGATGAAGTTATGAATCAATACTTCATCGTTTGTTGTTGTTGGTACTGATTGTGATGTTAAAGTGTGGGATGCGGATGTTGTTGTTGGTGGTGGTGATGGTACTGTTGGTGGTACTGTTGCTGCTGGTGCTGCTGCTGGTGCTTGTAACTTTTGCACCATATTCTCCAAAGCTACTACCCGAGCGCGAAGCTCGTTGACTTCTTCTATTACACCAGGGTGGTTGTCGGTTCGGACGAGTGGATGAATAAGATCTAGAATGTGAGATAGTATATAATCGTGATGATACACTCTGGAAATGAGAGAGAAAATGGTGTCTCGGACAGGTTCGCCAGTTAGTGCTTCAGGTTCTTCGCCAAGAGGGCAATGTGGTGGACGGAAGGGATCGCCTTCTTTTTGTCTCCAATGATTAAGTAGACTACGAACCCATCCCCAATTCATCCAGAATAGATGATGGCTAATTGGTTGATCCATTCCGGTCACACTGCTTTCGGAGCTTGAGTGAAGTTTCATATCGGAATCCGAGGGACTTGAACTCGTGGCATAATCCATTTCGTACGATTGAACAAAGGATTTTTCAATATGAAATGATTTCTGGCTATCAGATGATATTCTAATTACATAGAATATATATATATATATATATATATATATATATATATATATATATATATATATATATATATATATATATATATATATATATATATATATATATAGAGCAAAAGATTTCGTAGTTATGGAGGAATTTACGGAATATGTCAGGCATAGTTTACAGTAACAGATACGCTAAGATATGAATTTTGTCTATACACTATTCATGCAATCAATGCAGTAAGATGTGTCTAGACTAGGAATGATAAGCATTTAATTTCCGACAAGAAATGGTAAGCAAAAATTTTTGACATGCAACTAAGGTCGAAGTCCAGACTCACTAATGCATCCTAACGACTATCAGTTAGACACATTAATGCAGACCTGGTTCGCTAAGACCACCGCTCTGATACCACATGAGGCGACCCATCCCAATCCATAAGGACGAATACAATAACATATGGATACATCGCGAGGTATTTGACCTCTATATGATACATTTTACAAACATTTCATTCGTTTGAAAAGACAAACTTTCATTTCATCAAAAGTTGACAGGTATGCATACCATTTCATAATATATCTAAACTATAAATGACTTAATCTGTCATTTACTAAATAATAATCTTTATTGAACTCAACGACATGAATGCAATGTCTTTTGAAATATGCCATGAATGACTCCAAGTAATATCTCTAAAATGAGCAAATGCACTGCGGAAGATTTTTTTCAAACCTGAGAATAAACATGCTTTCAAATATCAACCAAAAGGTTGGTGAGTTCATTAGTTTATCATAAACAATCATTTCCATTATTTTAATAGACCACAAGATTTTCATTTCCATTTCTCATAAATATACATCTCATATCAGGCATTTCGTAAACTTCATAGAGATAAAAATCATTCATATGGTGAACAACTAGTAATCGACCTTAACAAGATGCATATAGAATATCCCCATCATTCCGCGACATCCTTCGGACATGATAAATTCGAAGTACTAAAGCATTTGTGACATGGATGGGGCTTGTTGAGCCCGATAAATCTATCTTTAGGATTCGCATCAATTAGGGTGTCTGTTCCCTAATTCTTAGATTACCAGACTAAAAAGGGGCATATTCGATTTCGATAATTCAACCATAGAATGTAGTTTTAATTACTTGTGTCTATTACGTCAAACATTTATAAAAGCGCATGTATTCTCAGTCCCAAAAATATATATTGCAAAAGCATTTAAAAAGGGAGCAAATGAAACTCACAATACTGTATTTTGTAGCAATAATGCATATGACGGCTTTGAACAAGTGCAGGGTTGGCCTCGGTTTCACGAACCTAAATTAAGTATGTATATTTATATGTTGGTCAATATCTGTTTAACAATTTAGGTCAAGTCATAGTGTATCACAATCCTAATGCTCGAGTTTATCATGCAAAGTCAACAAAAGTCAATTTGACTCTAAAATGTCATCCAAAAATTATACATGATTATTATATAACCTAAATAGTCGTTTTAAATATATTTATGAGAATTTATTAGAGTAAATAATACACGTCATTTATTAATAAATAAAAATTTATATTACATTTTATATTAAATTTTATATATGATAAAAATATACTTTTATATATCTTATGTAATAAAATTTATAAAGTTCATTTAATATCATAAAAATATAATGATAGGTATTATTAATGTAATTATATTACATGTAGTGAAATATCTTTGTATCACATATTTAATTGATAAAATAATATTGATAATAATAATAAATAAAAGTTACAATGTTTTAATTTCATCATAATACTTATACTCATTATTTCCTAATGGATTTGTTTAATAGCTTTTAGTTCTCTTTTATATCGCATTCATAATAATGATATTAATAATAGTCATAATATTTTGATTATACTAATATTAATTTTAATGATAATGATACTAAAAATAATAATTATGATGATACTGATGATACTACTAATAATTATTATAATGATAATAATAATAATAATAAAAATAATAATAATTTAGTTATAATTACGATAGTATTAATAATAACAATAACGATTTTTAATGATAATATTTATGTAGATAATGATGATGATAATGATAATAATAATAATTTTTAAATAACGACGATAACAACGACGATGTAATAATAATCATTTTAACAATACTAATACTAAAATTAATAATAATTCAGTTGACTATAACTTTTAATCCGTTCATCGAAACCATTCGATATCTAAATGAAAATTTATTAATTTTTCGCCAGCTTTTCAACGACATGCATATCATATACCTTATCTGTGACGACCCGGAAATTTCTGACCAAATTAAAACTTAATCTTTATATGTTCCAACACAATAAGCGAAGCCTGTAATGTTGAGTCTCGAAATGTTTGAACTATTTATATAGATTCATTTAACCTGTGACTATTTCCGACGATTCACGAACAATTGTGTGTAAATAAATATGTAAATATATATACATGTATAAATATAAGAGTGCATATTAAGTTATATTAATAAAATACAAAATAATCATTTGAATTGAAAATGTAAAATAATGTACAAGATAATTAAGATTAAAATTTATTTATGATTTAAACGAATTCTTATTTTTATTTATTATCATTTTTATGATATTATTTAGTTATTTTATTAGAATTATTATTAATATTATTAGGGTATTTACTATTAATATTTATTAAAAATAAAAATAGGGAATCCCATTATGTTAGAAGTAACTATCAATTTTTTTTCTGTTTCTTCACATGAAAATAATTTACGTACTTCATGTCTCCAGTTTGTTACAAGTCTACTTCACAAATCAATTGGAAATCAATTTAACTGTTAAATCATGTACCTAATCACTCTATATAAGTTACAAACTGCAATTTGAGTTGAAAACAAAGAAAACCCAGAAAATAAGCTCGACACTCGGTACATTCATCTTTTTCACCATATTTTGATTTAGAACAAATTTTCAAAATGTAATAATGCAGTCATGTTAGGAATCATCTATCTAAACTATCTGTAAGTTTTCAATCCTCAATTCTTTCTATTAATTTCTAATTTGAGAGTCAAAGTTTTGGTTTTCAAAGTCAACTAAGTGTTCTTGAATCAAATTCGAGTTTGTTTTGATATCTCCAGTTAATTTGATGATCCATAAAGATTATAGGAATGATTTGCAACACAATTCATGTTGTAATCATAACCTATAACACTCTTAATCTAATAATCAATTTTTGAGTTCTTGAGTTCTTCACAGTGATATACACTAACGTGAATTCGAAACAAATTTCAAAAACTAAAAATGTAGAGTTGTTAGGAATCATTTACTTAAACTTCCTGCAAAATCTCAAGTTCCAATTCTTGATAACGAATTCGAATTTGCGAGTCAAAGTTAAATTGTCAAAAGTCAACTGTTTTGTTCTTGGAGAAATTAGAGCTTGTTTTGATGTTTTAAGTTCAATTGACGATTTCAATAGTTTTTAGGAATGATTTGAAACATGTTTCATGTTGTAATGATTGTCCAAAACGAACTCAAAATTGAAAAAAAAAAAATTTTTTTCTTGGCTACCAGCAAGCAGTAGGATTTTTTTGTTTTTTTCTCATTTTTTTTATATCATGAACACATTTTTATTTTTTGTTTCATGTTTGTTTAGAAGTCCTAAAACCATTTTGATGATTGACTATTAAGAATGAAGTTGTTTGATTGTTTAGATTTTGGTGAAGAAGATGAAGTGGGTTGAAACATGTAATAGATAAGTATTTGGGTTTGTATTATAAATCAGAAAAACTGAAATGGAGGAATGGTTAAGGGTGTTGATGAGTGAACGAGAGGTCTCGGGTTCGAGCCCGGCTTGGTGCAATTTTTTTAAAACTGACTCCTAAGGTAGTTTTATACTTTTAAAAATTATTATTATTATTAATAATATTATTATTATCCTTAGGTATTTCTACAATTATTAATTTTACAAAACAAAAGATATATATATATGTAAGTATATTATTACATAAAATATACTAATATTACATAAAATTATGTTTCAACTAATATTATTGATATAACATTAATTAAATATCAAATAAGTATCATAATATATTATAAGAATAATTAATACATAACAAATATATAAACTTAATTGATTTATACTATAATGTGTTAATACTTGATATAGGTTCGTGAATCCGAGGCCAACCCTGCATTGTTCAATGTCGTCATATGTATTTTTACTACAAAATACAGTATTGTGAGTTTCATTTACCTTTTTACCCTTTATATTTTTGGGCTGAGAATACATGCGCAACTTTTATAACTGTTTTAGGAAATAGACACAAGTAATCGAAATTACGTTCTATGGTTGAATGATCGAAACTGAATATGCCCCTTTTTATTAAGTCTAGTAATCTAAGAATTAGGGAACAGACACCCTAATTGACGCGAACTCTAAAGATAGATCTATCGGGCCCAACAAGCCCCATCCAAAGTACCGGATGCTTTAGTACTTCGAAATTTATATCATGTCTGAAGGAGGATCCCGGAATGATGGGGATATTCTTATATGCATATTGTGAATGTCGGTTACCAGGTGTTCAATCCATATGAATGATATTTTTGTCTCTATGCATGGGACGTATGATTATGAGAAATGGAAGTATGAAATCTTGTGGTCTATTAAAATTATGAAATGATTCTTTATGATAAACTAATGAACTCACCAACCTTTTGGTTGACACTTTAAAGCATGTTTATTCTCAGGTACGAAAGAAATCTTCCGCTGTGCATTTGCTCATATTAGAGATATTACTTGGAGTCATTCATGACATATTTCAAAAGATGTTGCATTCGAGTCGTTGAGTTCATCAAGATTATTATTAAGTCAATTATATTTGGATATATTATGAAATGCTTTACATGCCTGTCAACTGTCGATGTAACGAAAGTTTGTCTTTTAAAAACGAATGCAATGTTTGTAAAATTTATCATATAGAGGTTAATTACCTCGCGATGTAATCAACTATTGTGGATCGTTTGTAATCGATATGGACTTCGTCCGGATGGATTAGGACGGGTCTCTACAGTATCTCAATTACATATGTATCAATTTCATAATCTATCATAAGTTATCTAACGATAAAATTAAACATACAAGCATGCATAAACATATATACTCGAGCACTAGTCAGGGATACACTATTAATATATAAAAGTTAAGTTATGAGTGCTCACGTATCAATATTGTGACTCAATATTGCAGGAAAGTACGTAGACACAACGGAGATGATAAACAATAGTTTGACCTCACGAGCTATACCCCTGAACCATACCCATAACCTCCATAGCTATAACCCATAATTTCCTTAATTCTATCCCGTTCGAAAATCCATTTTGAAAACACTCCTCCCGTCGTAGTATTTTATGTATAATAATACTAATAACACTAACACTACTAAATATAATATTAGGAATAATAATAATAATAATAATAATAATAATAATAATAATAATAATAATAATAATAATAATAATAATAATAATAATAATAATAATAATAATAATAATAATAATAATAAATATAAATATACATATTGAGAGAGATAGAGGTCGAGTGAAAATGAATCAAAAAACTGAGACTTCGATCGACATTTAAAGAAGTGTGCTGCCAACAACCCCCCATGCGATTGCATGGGGATTGTGCTGTTAGGCCATGCGATCGCATGGTGCCAGCATCCAGCTCATATTCGACCAAACAAAGCATCCAGCTCTATTATTATTTAATATATATTTATTTAATATATATATATATATATATATATATATATTATATTTACGAGCATAGCCGACTTGTAACTTTAGTTCTGATGACTTATACATTTATGCTCGACTTATGTCTCAGTTTCGGTTTAACAAACGTCCCTTCGTACGCTTAAGAAACTTGTACTTTACGTTACGCGACGTGTACTTTTAACAATAGTTAAACTTAATTCACCAATAACTATATTACTCGAAGAGTAACCTATTCAATTAGGTGTTTTGGTCATTTGCTTCTATAATTTATTGTCTCGTTAATATATATAAGTATATGATAATATTAATTCAAATCAAAATGTTTTTGTATCAAATTCATATCTTAACACAATGTAAAATATATATTTAAAAATATAATTTGTAAATTTATATATAATTGAAATAATATAATATTTAGTTTTTCAAAACCAATTTATATTTCAAAGTTCATCTTAAAATCGTTTAAGTAATAGAAAATATTATGTCGTAACACGTTTACATTTTTGAAACAATATAAATATATTTACAAATTTATAATGCAAAGCTTTAATGAAGTTCTTCAATTTCTATATACATAAAAAAATTACCTTATAACATGTTTTAATAAGGTTTTTATTAGACTAAAAACATTTTAGTACGTTTAAAACTAAATTGAATAAATATTATAATTCTGTTTTTTTTTCAGCTCTAACTATAATTAAGAATCATTTTGTTAAAAGGTTAAAATAATGGAGATCGTTATATCATAAAATGTTTTTCAAATAAGATCGTATATAATTCATAATAGGTTTTCAAGTTTTTAAATTACTGTTTGCTGGTGAAGCGTAAAGTATAATCCAATGGTTAATATAAACGTATGAAATCATCTTAATGTAAAATGTCGATATTCAACATCTAAGTTATTTACATTCCATGTTCCATCTTTAAGATGAAAGTTAAAATAGTTATCTTATCAAAATCACGAGGAAAATGTTGTAAAGCATGAATTGAAAATCAAATAGGAATCTCCACTAACTTTTGTCTAATTCTTGTTAAGTGACACTTTGTTCTTACTTGTAATCACTTTACCATTTATTCCGAATACCGTTAAAAGGAAAGGTTTCCTAATTCAAAGTGGACCTCTCAACAGAGACATGTAAATCGTATCATAATGAATCTTGATAACTCAATCATTTGATATTATCTTATAATTCCATCGATAAACATATTGAAGCAGATACGTTCATTGTAAAGTATTATACGTTTAAATACCTTGTTAATATTCTCAAGTTATAATAATATATATATAATCATATTCATTTATATAGTGGTTCGTGAATCGTCGGAATTTGGTCGAGGTTAAAAGAATGTATGAACACAGTTTAAAATCCTTTAGATTCAATTTAACAAGCTTTGCTTGTCGTGTCGGAATAAGGTAAAGATAAAGTTTAAATTTGGTCAGAAATTTTCGGGTTGTCACAGCCTTAAGGAAGTTTTGCTCATAGCGCTGTTTTCTAGTTATATTACGAATATGGGCCTAATCTGCAATTGAAAATTTTTTGGAAAATTCTCCACAAAATTTTGCCCGATTTTGTGGGGAATGTAATGACTTCAAATATGTGTTTTGCGTTCATTAATTATCATCAAAACAAAACTACACTCTCATATATTCGCATTCAATATGAAATTTAAAACTAAAACTAAAAATATGGTTATGAATCTAGAGAAATAAAAAAGCGGCTAAAAATACTCGAACAATAAAACCAAGACATTATAAAAGTAGCAACGTTTTGTAGCTAGTGGTGAGATAGTAGCCCCAAAATGATTCTCGATGTACCTAAATACAATATTAAATTAAAACAAGTATCATAATGGTATTTAAACAGGCACAACAATTCACATGTGAAAGTATTACTTATCGTAAGATCTAAAAGTGCAAAATTCACCTTTAAAAATAGTAAAATATCATTTTCGGCATCTAAACTGCTTTGAGCGGGGGAAAGCCTTAAGGAAGTCTTGCTCATAGCGCCATTTTCTAGTTATCTTGCGAATATGGGCCTAATCTGCAATTAAAAATTTTTTGGAAAATTTCTCCACAAAATTTTGCCCGATTTTGTGGGGAATGTAGTGACTTCAAATATGTGT
The DNA here is from genome assembly GCF_046630445.1 of Rutidosis leptorrhynchoides. Lineage (NCBI taxonomy): Eukaryota > Viridiplantae > Streptophyta > Magnoliopsida > Asterales > Asteraceae > Rutidosis > Rutidosis leptorrhynchoides. The sequence continues at coordinate 44,613,671 of NC_092335.1, read as the reverse complement.
TTTACGTCCATTAATTATCCTCAAAACGAAATTACAATCTCATATATTCGCATTCAATATGAAATTTAGAAACAAAAACAAAAATAAGGTTATGAATCTCGAGAAAAAAAAAAGCGGCTAAAAATACTCGAACAATAAAATCAAGACGTTATAAAAGCAGCAACGTTTTGTAGCTAGTGGTGAGATAGTAACCCCAAAATTATTCTCGATGTACCTAAATACAATATTAAATAAAAATAAGTATCATAGTGGTATTTAAACAGGCAAAACAATTCACATGTGAAGGTATTACTTATCGTAAGGTCTAAAAGTTCAAAATTCACCTTTAAAAATAGTAAAATGTCATTTTCGACATCTAAACAGCTTCGAACGGGGGAAAGCCTTGAGGAAGTCTTTCTCGCAGCACCGTATTCTTGTTATCTTGCGAATATGGGCCTAATCTGCAATCGAAAATTTTTCGAAAAATTCTCCAAAAAATTTTGCCCGATTTTGTGGGGAATGTAGTGATTTCAAATATGTGTTTTGCGTCCATTAATTATCATAAAAACGAAACTACATTCTCATATATTTGCATTCAGTATGAAATTTATAAACAAAAACAAAAATAAAGTTATGAATTTAGAGAAATAAAGAAGCAGCTAAAAATACTCGAATAATAAAACCAAGACGTTATAAAAGCAGCAACTTTTTGTAGCTAGTGGTAAGATAGTAGCCCCAAAATGATTCTCGATGTACCTAAATACAATATTAAATAAAAACAAGTATCATAGTGGTATTTAAACAGGCACAACGATTCGCATGTGAAAGTATTACTTATCGTAAGATCTAAAATTGTGAAATTCATCTTTAAAAATAGTAAAATGTCATTTTCGGCATCTAAACTATTTCGAACGGGGGAAAGCCTTAAGAAAGTCTTGCTCGTAGCGCCGTTTTTTAGTTATCTTGCAAATATGAGCCTAATTTGCAATTGAAAATTTTTCGGAAAATTCTCCACAAAATTTTGTCCGATTTTGTGGGGAATGTAGTGAGTTCAAATATGTGACGACCCGGGAATTTTTGACCAAATTTAAACTTAATCTTTATATGTTTCCGACACGATAAGCAAAGTCTGTAATGTTGAAATCTCAAAATTTTTGAACAGTTTCATATATTCAATTGACCTTCGACTGCTTTCGACGATTCACGAACAATTAATTGTAAATAGATATGTGTGTATGTATATATAAATAATAATTTAAAATATAATTTAAAGTATTATATGTTGTTGTTATTAAAAATTAATAAAATAAAAATAGGATATTATAATAATTATTGTTTAAAATATACCTTTATATATAAATAAAGTATATTAAAAATAAATATTAAATGATCGTAATAATCATTTGATGTTTCGATTGATATTAAGCAAGTTAAATTCAAACTTATGTAATTTTAAAATAAACGGTGATTCGAAAATGAGCTATATAAATTTTAGGCTTACTAAAAATATATTTAAAAGCTAATTAATAAATTTCAACACTTTTTATATTTTACTCAGAAATGAGAGGGACAGTTGATGTAGTTTGTATTTAACAAATTAAGGATCAAATTTTATACCATAACGACCAAAATAAATAAATATAGTTAATTTAAAAATATGAAATTTTTCTGAACACTTTTATCCGCCACTAATTTCGCACGATACACCCCGGCTGCCTCACTGTTGTTCTCTTAACTTGGTCATTTGAAGTTTGTTACATTTTATTATTATATTATTATTATTATATTATTAAAATTTTCCTAGCAATCATCCGAATCCACTACTATTACTAATTGATTGAGTTGTTAGAGATTACTGTACTATGATATCATGTGAAGATAATAGATTGTTATATTATTATTATTTTATTTTTATAATTAATATATTACATGTAATATGTATATCTCTATATACATAAATATTGAGAGTTTAGAGTTCATCACCACAAACTTCACCCCCACTTCACCATCTTCAATCCGATCACTCTCTTCTCTTTCTTTCTTTTTCGTTTATGCCCGATGAACAAACACCCCATTCTCTTGTTTCTTCTTCTTTGATTCACAACCAACCGGCAACCACCCTTCCACCACCTCACCATCGGCCTTATCACCAACACCCTGCAAACAACACCCTCACCATCATGAAACACAACTACAACATCACATCTAATACCATCCATGTACAGCTCAATACCACGAGACCACAACTATCTTCACAATTAACAACCACCAACCACCACCTTTAATCACCTTCACACCACATCACCACCTTGGTCTTCTTATTCTCAAATACCACATATGTACTACTATGCTGCTGCTATATCCCAACTGTTTTGTTTCTCTATCGAACGAAACACAAACCAACGAAGAAGAAAATGAATAGTGATTTCATGATGATGATTTGAAGAAGACGATGCTACTGTTCCGGTCTGTTTGTTCCTATTTATTGTCCAAACCAACACAAACTATCACGACCACCATTCAATCATTTTTCTGTATCTTTTTCAAACGAACCAAACACCCCATATTTTTTCTTACTGTTCCTGCTGCAACCTGTTACAACGAGTGATGAGGAGCATGATAGTGATACGTATTAAAAGTGATGATGATAACTTAATGATGGTGATTACTGTTGAATAAAAACGATGATGATAAATTCGTTCCTGTTAACTGCCGTGTGGTACTATTCGAACAACAACACCATCAGATAATTTCCATCAACAATCGAAACCCTTTTAATTTGTCAATCAAACCAACTGGGTTTATTAGACTGTTATTATGTTGAACTATTATTTGGGCCGTTTATGAGCTAATTGGACTTACAAGATGGGATTTGATAGTTGGGCCGTGATAATTTTTTATTGGGTTTCCTAGTTGGGTCGAAGCCCAATTTAGACTAGGATGATTATGATGAAGAGATTATGTTTTGATGATACGGGTTATACATATTAATCTGTCACGTAAAACATAAAAACATGACAGATCAATTGGTTGGGTGTGCTTGTGTTAAGCGAGAGGTTGTGGGTTCGAGCCTGGGCAAGGACATTTTTTTTTAGAAGCTTGTTTTTCTTCAAAGGTTGTACTCTAAAATTATTTCTATTATTATTATTATTGATTAAGTTAATTGTTACTAGTACTACATTAATAAAATTAATATTATTATCATTAGTAGTAAAGCCATTATTATCATAGTTATCATTATTATTATTTGTATTATTATTATTATATTTTTCATTATTAGTATTGTTATTAAGTAAAAGTATTATTATTAATATTAGTTTTATTATTAATATTATTATTATCATTTTTACAAAAAATATCATTATTAAAACTATATTATTATTATTATTATTATTATTATTATTATTATTATTATTATTATTATTATTATTATTATTATTATTATTATTATTATTATTATTATTATTATTATTATTATTATTATTATGATTATGATTATGATCATTTTTACTACTAATATCATTATTTCTATTATTAATATTTTTAAAATGATTATTAGTTATTGTTATTATTATTATTATCGTTATAAAGATATTACAATTTTTCATTTATCAGTATTATTTTACCAAATAAATATTAGTTACATAAAAATATATCTAATACATATAACCTAACTCTACTTTTATAATAAGTAAGATATATAAAATAAATATATTAATGATATAAATGGAACACATAAATCATTAAAATAACAGATATATCACTGATAATAATATATAGTTGTTCGATTTTCGTGACATATGTTAATATACATAATTGAATATAGGTTCGTGAATCCGAGGCCAACCCTACATTGTTCAATTTAGTCATATGTATTTTTACTACAAAATACATTAGGTGAGTTTCATTTGCTCCCTTTTACTCATTACATTTTTGGGACTGAGAATACATGCGCTGTTTTTATAACTGCTTTATTAAATGCCTTTGAAATATATTTTTGAACTGTGAATACATGAGATACTTTTATAAATGTTTGACGAGATAGACACAAGCAAAACATTTCTCGAATGAATTATTATGCAGACTGAAGTTTTGTGGATTATTATTGAATTAGTTGGACATTATAATTGCCACTAATTGTTGTGAATATTTCCCCTGATTATTATTGCTTGGTAACCTAAGAATTAGAATCGGGTATGGCCCTAATTCACGCGAATCCTAAAGGTAGCTACCGGGTTTAACACCCCCACCCAAAATGTTCACTAGACGGAAGGGCTAGTTGGCGTGGTGTTTAGTACTTCGAAGTTTATATGATTATTATACAGACGAGATATTCTGTTTTGGGGATATTATTTATGCGCATTATATGTTAAGGTCGGTTACCAAGCCAAGCTATGAAAGCAATGAAAAGTGAATGTTATGTATCGAGAGAATGATTTTATACACAGGTTATGTATAACAACCCTCACTTTTTGACTTCTGAAATTACTGAAATGACCCTAGGGTTTACTGTCTGACTATACGTATTAATTATTTAAGGGTTGTTATATACACAATCAATTTAACGTTGACCAAATAATAAACTTTTATTCGACACTCACTGCTAATTAAAATTTATGCATTTCAATAATATTATTTATAACTATTAATCTATAAGTAATAAATAAAAAGTGACATTTATATAAATAATAAAACAATTGGGAACTAAATAAAAATAAATACAAGTCATGAATTAGTAAAAAGAAAATAATACTTATCATGTAGTAAATGTAAAAATAATAATAAACATAATAATAATAATAATAATAGTAATAATAATGGGACTAAAGAATCTTAAACAATTACATCCTTATGTTGACTAAAAATAAAGTATAAACTAGTACATCCTTATGTTGACTAATTATAAAATAGTACCACCTTTTGTTGACTAAAAATTATAAAACAAAATAAAATCATTAATTAGAACATCCTTATGTTGACTAACACTCTAATACTTGCACTATATAAACACTCCTAGACTCCTAGTTTCTCATTCACAAATCACACCAAAATCCTCTCTCAAAAACAATCTCTCCCTCTCCCTCTCTTGTGGTATTCGGATCTTCAAGCTTGTTCTTCGTGTTCTTCAAGAATCTTCAAGGAGTTCTTCAAGATTTTTAAGGCTTTGATCTTCCATCTTCATCGTGTTCATCTTTTCTTTGTTAATTATCTTGAATCTTCAAAGGTATAACATAAACCCTAAACTATTTACATAAACTTTAATCTTTGTTAATTCATATTCATATTATAAACTTGTTATTCATAAGTATATACATAAACACTCCTAGATTTATATATACATATATACATGTAAAAAAAAATATATTTTTATGTATATATACGAATTATATATACATATACATATTAAAACCTTAAACCCTAATACTACTTATACTAGTACTTAACATGTATACACTATTACTATTACTAGCACCTATAACCTACTACTTATATTGTAGCACAAAAACATTTTGGGATATGTATTAGAGATGTATAGATCTTCGAACTTTCTTGACGAATGGTTTCTACGAGATTCTAGGCAGAGGGTTTGGATTTCCGATTTAAAGGGTCCTATGGCTCAAGCCCCTAGATCTAAATTAGCCATTCGAAGGGAAAGGGGTGATTGGAAGCTTATCTAATACGGCAAGTATCCTAAAATGAAAAACACTCATAAAAGTAGAAACTCTCTAGTCATAGAAACTTAGTAAAATAAGAAACTTTCTAAAAATGGAAACTTTATAAAAATAGTAACTTACTAGGAATAGAAACTTAGTAAAACAAACTATACTTAAACACATACTTAAACTTAAACATGGGCAAAACACTTAACTACTCTTAAATGTCAATAGGTTGACTTTCCTGCTCACTCGTTCAACTCTTTATTCCGAGGAATAACTCTCTCTCTACTTACTAAGGTGACTTTCATAGCCCCACTCTTATTACTATAGCACTTTTTATACTTACTGGGGTGAGACACATGCTGCTTTTATACTTTAAACAACTTAGACACAAGTACGAACCTAAACTGTACTATGACTAGCTTATGCTACTAAGACCCCACAGTGATATTTTTTAATTGCTTTCAGGATAAGGCATTCTTAATTATTGGGGGTAGGCCTATCGGGAGTAACGTCCCCGATACATTTGACCGTGATGTCTTTGTATTACTTAATAATGATTTAAACATGGTGATAAGGTACTGCCAACTTATCATCGGGGCAACAAAACAAACGTTTAGTCTAAAATATCACGAATCAATACTACTTTTGGATCTGCGAGATCTACTTTTTGATCCTGCGGGAGATCAACTTTACAACTAAATCTTGTGGTCTAAAAACAACGATAACTACTTTTGTTAAACCTATGAGCTTCACTCAACCTTTTTGGTTGACACTTTAGCATGTTTTGTCTCAGGTGCTGTTTGATTCAAGCTTTCTTATCTACTACTTATGTGATGCTACTTGGACTTAGGATCAAGAGATATCGCATTTATTACTTCTGCATATGAACAATTACTTTATCGTTATTTCCATTATTGTAACGACATTTCATTTTCCGCTGCGTACTCAATAAAGTTAAATTTTCTCATTTAGTATTGTTCTCGTATTATAATATGTTGGTTTATTTGATATTAGTAACGTTTCTTCCAGACCCTATTGGGAGGACGTTACAGATTGGTATCAGAGCATAACCAGGCTGTTATAGAGAACCAGGATTGCATTTTTATGTGTGCCTTACTTGCTAGCTAGGGTGCCTTAGCAATCTAGGAAACTATAACCTTTCCTGCCATAGACTTAAAGCATTTAGAATTGCCTTATAATCTTAACAATCATGCTTTACCAAACTTGACTTAAAGATTCTAATCAAAGTCTCTTTCCTAATGTAGGACTACAACTTTCCTTGACCATAGTGCCTTTAATTGTTGCCTTTAACTGTTAAATGCTACACTATACTTTAGAAACTTTACTTATCTTAGAATGCCGAGCTAATCTAAGAACTCTGCTCACTTTCCTGAGTACTATCCAATTACACCAACGCATCTAAATGCGACACAATGATTTCAGAAATTCTTGACATTCATAAGTCATCTATCATGGTTATGTGTATTACATATGTATTACATGAAATATTATCCATGATTTTGAAATTCTTATAATTGTTACTACTCACACTCAAACGTATATAACTCTCTGTTATATCACGTACCTATATGCCTTATGCCTTTATGCATCGGTTTGCGAATTGAAAAATGTCATTGGGTTATCACAGTATACGAATTGAAAGTCTTTAATCAAAAGATTATTAGATTACATACTTATCACTTTATGATCTCGACACGTCATACTGCCATTATTAAAGTAAAGACACATCATATCTTATTATATCTTATCGTATCTATCCTAATAGATTTTGTCTAACACTTTTCCTAAATTCCCTCCATAAATTACGGAAATCTTTTTGCTATATACACGTATTCGAGGAGACGAATATATCATCCAGTATTCAAAACTAATCTCATATCAAAAACCCTAATTCCAAACACATAATATGGATTCCTCGAACTCTTCGAGCTCCAATGGCAGCATAACCGGAATGAACCAACCAATCAGCCATCATCTATTTTGGATGAATTGGGGATGGGTTCGTAGTAAACTTAATCAATGGAGACAAGAAGAAGGTGATCCCTTCCACCAACTGAATTCACCTCTTAGTGAAGAACCTGAAGCACTTACTGGCGAACCCGTTCGGAACACTATTTTCACCCTCATTTCCAGGATATCCAGTCACGAATATATAATATCTAAAATTTCAGATCTTATTCATCCACTTGTCCGAACCGCCAATCATCCCGGAATAATAGAAGAAGTCAACGAGCTTCGCGCTCGAGTAGTGGCTCTGGAGAATATGGTGCGAAACCTACGAACACCAGCAGCAGCACCAGCAGCATAACCAGTACCACCAGTACCATCGGCATCACCACCAACATCACCAGCTTCACCAACGAAAACATCCGCATTCCACGCCTCAACATCACACTCAGTACCTCAATCATCAACATCATACGCCCCATAGATACCAAGGAATATTAATAATAATGAGTTAAGATGTATTGACTCATTCTTCCTGAAGAATTACATATGTATACTTTATATATATGGATTGGAACAATAATAAATCTTTTCATACTAAGCTATTACGTGTGAATCTTAACTAGTATGTACTACTTGATTAATTCATATCATTAATATGCTATGATGTACATCCTTCGTTAATGACTTAACAATCGTTAATCACTACTTCAACACAATAAACTCCATTTCATAATAAACCAAGTGTATTACTCAAATACATGATTGATTGTATACTTTCATTTTCGATGTACTCGAAACTTTCTAGAAAACATCATTCGTGCCTTATGAATTTCACAAGAATTCCACGAGCACCAACATCATATACTGAGGTATATTAATAACAATGAACGATGAAGTATTGATTCATAACTTCATTAGCGAAATATTTCGCGACAATTATGAAATCTCTAAGGTTTTGGAGATTATTTATTCTCGTTTCAACCGCAAATTAAATGAGTTTAATATTATATTAACTAATTAAATCTATATTATATCTGAAGAATACATATATGAACGTATATCTTCTCTTTTGTACAAACTGTTAATTGTGAAAATATTTTAATGGGTAGGTAATACCCGAGAGATATTCATATCTCATATAAATATGTTACATTGTACATTCTTCCATTCTGATTCAGCAGTTGTTAACTATACTACTTACATTCACATGATATATGTATATGTTCACCAAAGAAAAACCATTTTCATACAAATTCAGTTACATACTCTGATTTTGACATATCGGAACTTAAGTAAAGCTTTAGCAAGTGTTATCTTCCTAAAGATCACTACATTCATGAATTATATTCATTCGTATTCTATGATGAATTATCAAATCAAACCACCGAACTTACCATTCCTTACTTTTGAAAATCACAACATTTCTTCGTCAACCGTTAGATCCATTGATGGATGCATCTTACGCTTAAACACTTCAAATTCAAAATTCTTGAAAACATCCTTTGAATCTTGAAGATCGCAATCAGCGTTTAATCATCTAAAAATGAAATTTCTTGAAACCATTTCGGATTGATAACCGATGATTCAAATATGGCTGCATTAAATGCAGAGGAAACAGAAAAATTGTAGATGGTCTTAAGGGCCAACAGTTTGATAATAAAGAATGGTACGTTGGAAAAGCTCAAAAGAAAATTTGGAACTGAAAAACGGATTGAGCTAACCATGGAGGAGACCAAGGACAAACACAAGGGCCAAACCCTATATTTAAAGAATCCAGGTAATTTTGGATCCGGTGAAATCTTTAGAGAATATCTTGCTCCGAAGTCATGTTAAAAGCTTGCGGAAAATTTTTCTTCATCAACTTTCGAACTTAGAAATTCCAAAATATCATCATAAATATCCTCTATATTTCGGAAGATATCTTCATAACGATTCATGTCCGCAATTAAGTATCTCTTTGCGATATCTTTATAAAGGAAACTGTTTTAGTTTCTATATTCTGTAAAATTCGAGTTTAAATTATAAATGCTTTGAAGAAGTGTTGGGAATTGAAGCATGAGTTAGTATAATATAATGACGTCAGGCCAACGTGATTATATTACAGTAAGTCATGCTAAGTTTTTAATGGAAGATGATGATTCATAGATTTTATAATCATCATTTTCCATGTTACACGACTCTTACATTCTATTTAACCTCTAAACATATCAAGAAAATATTTTTCTTGATGATTCGGTCTTTTCCGGATATTCTGGTAATATGACAAATCAAATCGTGCTATTACCTTTCCTTTCTACTTTATATATTATGATCATTCGAAACTTCATACCTATGAATTCTGGACCATTACTCGCTTGACTTGAAGTCGGGAAGAAGAAACAAAAGCATAAAGCTCCGACATATAAGGGAAAATATAAAGCCCGATAACGACTCCGAAATTACAAACCGTGTATATCAATGCGTATAGCAATATAAAGACACGGGATAATTAAAAACACTATAACCCGAAGAGCATAGTAGAAGTAAACAGATTCCTCTGGCGGTAAAAGAAAAAGAAGAATGACTGCATAGATGGTCAATATAATAACCAGGATCAGAACTGGATTAAGCATTTTCTTAATCTTTTGGAAGTTTGAATTGAGAAAGAAAGTATAGAAGTGGTGAAGATAATGAAACGAAAGAAGCTAATTTATAGCAAAATTCCAAACACATCAATCGAGGCAAATCACCGCATTTAATCAAACAAATCTCAAAATTTCGTAAATACCGGAGAATCAAATCTTATAGATTACGAAGATTTCCTTTAATTCCTTGAATTCCGGAAATCAATCGTGACTATGTCAAAAGTTAAGGCGAACATTTAATTTTCTCATTTCACTCTTTTATGATAGCTTCATGTATACTCTTCCTATAAACGAATCGTTTTATCCATATTATTCAATAGTGATAAAACTTTATTTTTCAACTTATATTCATCATTAAAATATTCTTGTTGTAAACAATGAAGATCTCTATCAAATTTCATGACTGTGATTTTCACGAACTCCTCTCTGTTTGTCTACCCTAATATTGTGGCATAAAATGCTCAAGGTTTTAAATGAGCTCAATACCATTCATAACACATTTCATGTATCCAATTTACTGAAATGACTTGTATAACATCATCATTTTGAATGATCTTTGCATTAATGATAAAATGCACTTCGTTGAAGAACCTATAGAAATCATGGAAGGAGAGGTCAAACAAACGCGTAAAAGCAACATACCTATCATTAAAGTCTGTTGGAATTCGCGTAGAGGCCCCGAATATACCTGGGAACGCAAAGACCATATGAAACGGAAATATCCCCATCTCTTCTCAACTGCTGATGCATCCGAGAAATCTACCTAAAACTTCGGGACGAAGTTTTTATTAACGGGGAGGTACTATAACAACCCTCACTTTTTGACTTCTGAAATTACTGAAATGACCCTAGGGTTTACTGTCTGACTATACGTATTAATTATTTAAGGGTTGTTATATACACAATCAATTTAACGTTGACCAAATAATAAACTTTTATTCGACACTCACTGCTAATTAAAATTTATGCATTTCAATAATATTATTTATAACTATTAATCTATAAGTAATAAATAAAAAGTGACATTTATATAAATAATAAAACAATTGGGAACTAAATAAAAATAAATACAAGTCATGAATTAGTAAAAAGAAAATAATACTTATCATGTAGTAAATGTAAAAATAATAATAAACATAATAATAATAATAATAATAATAATAGTAATAATAATGGGAATAAAGAATCTTAAACAATTACATCCTTATGTTGACTAAAAATAAAGTATAAACTAGTACATCCTTATGTTGACTAATTATAAAATAGTACCACCTTTTGTTGACTAAAAATTATAAAACAAAATAAAATCATTAATTAGAACATCCTTATGTTGACTAACACTCTAATACTTGCACTATATAAACACTCCTAGACTCCTAGTTTCTCATTCACAAATCACACCAAAATCCTCTCTCAAAAACAATCTCTCCCTCTCCCTCTCTTGTGGTATTCGGATCTTCAAGCTTGTTCTTCGTGTTCTTCAAGAATCTTCAAGGAGTTCTTCAAGATTTTTAAGGCTTTGATCTTCCATCTTCATCGTGTTCATCTTTTCTTTGTTAATTATCTTGAATCTTCAAAGGTATAACATAAACCCTAAACTATTTACATAAACTTTAATCTTTGTTAATTCATATTCATATTATAAACTTGTTATTCATAAGTATATACATAAACACTCCTAGATTTATATATACATATATACATGTAAAAAAAATATATTTTTATGTATATATACGAATTATATATACATATACATATTAAAACCTTAAACCCTAATACTACTTATACTAGTACTTAACATGTATACACTATTACTATTACTAGCACCTATAACCTACTACTTATATTGTAGCACAAAAACATTTTGGGATATGTATTAGAGATGTATAGATCTTCGAACTTTCTTGACGAATGGTTTCTACGAGATTCTAGGCAGAGGGTTTGGATTTCCGATTTAAAGGGTCCTATGGCTCAAGCCCCTAGATCTAAATTAGCCATTCGAAGGGAAAGGGGTGATTGGAAGCTTATCTAATACGGCAAGTATCCTAAAATGAAAAACACTCATAAAAGTAGAAACTCTCTAGTCATAGAAACTTAGTAAAATAAGAAACTTTCTAAAAATGGAAACTTTATAAAAATAGTAACTTACTAGGAATAGAAACTTAGTAAAACAAACTATACTTAAACACATACTTAAACTTAAACATGGGCAAAACACTTAACTACTCTTAAATGTCAATAGGTTGACTTTCCTGCTCACTCGTTCAACTCTTTATTCCGAGGAATAACTCTCTCTCTACTTACTAAGGTGACTTTCATAGCCCCACTCTTATTACTATAGCACTTTTTATACTTACTGGGGTGAGACACATGCTGCTTTTATACTTTAAACAACTTAGACACAAGTACGAACCTAAACTGTACTATGACTAGCTTATGCTACTAAGACCCCACAGTGATATTTTTTAATTGCTTTCAGGATAAGGCATTCTTAATTATTGGGGGTAGGCCTATCGGGAGTAACGTCCCCGATACATTTGACCGTGATGTCTTTGTATTACTTAATAATGATTTAAACATGGTGATAAGGTACTGCCAACTTATCATCGGGGCAACAAAACAAACGTTTAGTCTAAAATATCACGAATCAGTACTACTTTTGGATCTGCGAGATCTACTTTTTGATCCTGCGGGAGATCAACTTTACAACTAAATCTTGTGGTCTAAAAACAACGATAACTACTTTTGTTAAACCTATGAGCTTCACTCAACCTTTTTGGTTGACACTTTAGCATGTTTTGTCTCAGGTGCTGTTTGATTCAAGCTTTCTTATCTACTACTTATGTGATGCTACTTGGACTTAGGATCAAGAGATATCGCATTTATTACTTCTGCATATGAACAGTTACTTTATCGTTATTTCCATTATTGTAACGACATTTCATTTTCCGCTGCGTACTCAATAAAGTTAAATTTTCTCATTTAGTATTGTTCTCGTATTATAATATGTTGGTTTATTTGATATTAGTAACGTTTCTTCCAGACCCTATTGGGAGGACGTTACATTATGTGTATGTTATTTTTGTGCACGAGATATGTGTACGGTTACTAAGATTTATAAAAGATGATTTCGTACACGAGAAAGGTGTACTGTATTTAAAAGATATCGCATGTACATTACAGGTGGGTATAGGATTCGGGCCCATTTGTACCATGCAGGATTTAAATCTTGTCCAATTTTGTGGGGAATGTAGTGACTTCTAATATGTGTTTTCTGGCCATTAATTATCATCAAATGGAAACTACACTCTCATATATCCGCATTCAATATGAAATTTAGAAACAAAAACAAAAGTAAAGTTATGAATTTAGAGAAATAAAAAAGTGGCTAAAAATTCTCGAACAATAAAACCAAGGCGTTATAAAAGCAGCAACGTTTTGTTGCTAGTGATAAGATAGTAGCCCTAAAAAGATTCTCGATGTACCTAAATACAATATTAAATAAAAATAAGTATCATAGTGGTCTTTAAACAGGCACAACAATTCGCATGCGAAGGTATTACTTATCGTAAGATCTAAAAGTGCAAAATTCACCTTTAAAAACAGTAAAATGTCATTTTCTGCATCTAAACTTTTTCAAACGGGAGAAAGCCTTAAGGAAGTCTTGCTCGTAGCGCCGGTTTTCTAGTTATCTTGCAAATATAGGCCTAATCTACAATTGAAAATTTTTTGAAAAATTATCCAAAAAATTTTGTCCGATTTTGTGGGGAATGTAATGACTTCAAATATGTGTTTTCCGGCCATTAATTATCATCAAAGTGAAACTACACTCTCAAATATTCGCATTCAATATTAAATTTAGAAACAAAAACAAAAATAAAACTATGAATTTAGAGAAATCAAAAAGAGACTAAAAATACTAGAAGAATAAAACCAAGACGTGATAAAAGCAGCAACTATTTGTAGCTAGTGGTAAGATAGTAGCCCCAAAATGATTCTCGATGTACCTAAATACAATATTAAATAAAAACAAGTATCATAGTAGTATTTAAACATGCACAACAATTCGTATGTGAATGTATTACTTATTATAAGATCTAAAAGTGCAAAATTCACCTTTAAAAACAGTAAAATATCATTTTCGGTATCTAAACTGTTTCGAACGGAAGAAAGCCTTAAGGAAATCTTGCTCGTAGCTCCAGTTTTCTAGTTATCTTGTAAATATGGGCCTAATCTGCAATTGAAAATTTTTCGAAAAATTCTCGACAAAATTATGTCCGATTTTGTGGGGAATGTAGTGACTTCAAATATGTGTTTTGCGGCCATTAATTATCATCAAAGCGAAACTACACTCTCATATATTCGCATTCAATATGAAATTTAGAAACAAAAACAAAAATAAAGTTATGAATTTAGAGAAATAAAAAAGCGGCTAAAAATACTCGAACAATAAAACCAACACGTTATAAAAGCAACAACGTTTTGTAGCTAGTGGTAAGATAGTAGCCCCAAAATGATTCTCGATTTAACTAAATATAATATTAAATAAAAACAAGTATCATAGTGGTATTTAAACAGGCACAACAATTCACATGTGAAGGTATTACTTATAGTAAAATCTAAAAGTGCAAAATTAATCTTTAAAAACAGTTAAATGTCATTTTCGGCATCTAAACAGTTTCGAATGGGGAAATCCTTAAGGAATTTTTCTCGTAGCGTCATTTTCTAGTTATCTTGCGAAAATGGGCCTAACCTGCAATTGAAAAATTTTCGGAAAATTCTACACAAAATTTTGCCCGATTTTGTGGGGAATGTAGTTACTTCAAATATGTATTTTGTGTCCATTAATTATCTTCAAAATGAAACTACACTCTCATATATTCGCATTCAATATGAAATTTAGAAATAAAAACAAAAATAAAGTTATGGATTTAGAGAAATAAAAACGCGACTAAAAATACTTGAACAATAAAACTAAGACGTTATTAAAGCAGCAACGTTTTGTAGCTAGTGGTAAGATAGTTGCCGCAAAATGATGCTCGATGTACCTAAATACAATATTAAATATAAACAACTATCATACTAGTATTTAAACAGGCACAACACTTCGCATGTGAAGGTATTACTTATCGTAATTTCTAAAAGTGCAAAATTCACCTTTAAAAATAGTAAAATGTCATTTTCGGCATCTAAACTGCTTCGAACGGGAGAAAGCTTTAAGGAAGTCTTGCTCGTAGCGCCATTTTCTAGTTATCTTGTAAATATGGGACTAATCTGCAATTGAAGATATTTCAAAAAATTCTCCACAAAATTTTGTTCGATTTTGTGGGGAATGTAGTGACTTCAGATATGTATTTTGCGGCTATTAATTATCATCAAAGAGAAACTACATTCTCATATATTCGTATTTAATATGAAATTTAGAAATAAAAACAAAAATAAAGTTATGAATTTAGAGAAATAAAAAAGCGGCTAAAAATACTCGAACAATAAAACCAAGACGTTATAAAAGCAACAACGTTTTGTAGCTAGTGGTGAGATAGTATCCCCAAAATGATTATCGATGTACCTAAATACAATATTAAATAAAAACAAGTATCATAGTGGTATTTAAATAGGTACAACAATTCACATGTGAAGGTATTACTTATCCTAAGATCTAAAAGTGCAAAATTCACCTTTAAAAATTGTAAAATGTCATTTTCGACATCTAAACTGCTTCAAACGGGAGAAAGTCTTAAGGAAGTCTTGCTCGTAGTGCCATTTTCTAGTTATCTTGCAAATATGGGCATAATCTGCAATTGAAAATTTTTCAGAAATTCTCCACAAAATTTTGTCCGATTTTGTGGGGAATGTAGTGACTTCAAATATGTGTTTTCCGGTCATTAATTATCATCAAATAGAAACTAAACTCTCATATTTTCACATTCAATTATGAAATTTAGAGAGAAAAATAAAAATACAGTTATGAATTTAGAGAAATAAAAAATCGGTCAAAAATACTCGAACAATAAAACCAAGACGTTATAAAAGCAGCAACGTTTTGTTGCTAGTGGTAAGATAGTATCCCCAAAATGATTCTCGATGTACCTAATTAAAATATTAAATAAAAACAAGTATCATAGTGGTGTTTAAACAGGCACAACAATTCGCATGTGAAAGTATTACTTATCGTAAGATCTAAAAGTGCAAAATTCACCTTTAAAAACATTAAAATATCATGTTCGGCATCTAAACTATTTCGAACGGGAGAAAGCCTTAAGAAAGTCTTGCTCGTAGCGCCGGTTTTCTAGTTATCTTACAAATATGGGCCTAATCTGCAATTGAAAATTTTTTGAAAAATTCTCCACAAAATTTTGTCCGATTTTGTGGAGAATGTAGTGACTTCAAATATGTATTTTGTGGCTATTATGTGACTATCGCTCCAAATCCATATGGACGGACACGTCATTCATCGATTTCATTGCGAGGTATTTGACCTCTATATGATACGTTTTGTAAATATTGCATTCTTTTGAAAAGGCACACCATAAATGAATATTTAAATCAAAGGTTTTCAACATATGATGATTTCTACATATAGACAATCACCTAAAATAATAGTTTACAATAGTACTTCCGTTGACAATGCAGTCAAAATAAGATACATGGTGATGATTTGGTGAATGCAACGTTTCCTTGAAAAATATGCCATGTAAGACTTCATGCACATAGCTTGTCTAATATATATAAGCAAACAGCGAAAGACTTCTAGAAAACCTGAGAATAAACATGCTAACAAGTGTCAACACAAAGGTTGGTGAGTTCATAGTTTTAGTGTTTCGCATAATCTGTATATAAAAGTGGATCACAAGATTTCAGTTGTTTCATCCAGAAACGTTTATCAAAAGTTTGTCAATAGATTCTACGTAACAGAGCACCCTTGTAACTAAGCTTTAACGTTATAATGATAAATACCCCATTCGTTTTAATACACGCAAACCAACGTGTCCTAAACTCAAATAACACACGTCCGTTAAAAGGCTAGCGCTCTAGCTCTGACGGGGATGTCAAGCCCTATGGATCCATATACTGTTATTTGCGCCCACCAGTCCACATCCTATGTACTGGCAGTTACTAGTTACCAAAGCTAAGGGATTTTCGGTTTAAACTCAGTGTAGAATTAAGTATGTACTTGTATCCATTGCGTTTAAAATAAATTGCATGTATTCTCAGCCCAAAAATATATTGAGTAAAAGGGATCATATGAAACTCACCTTAGCAGCATATAAAGTTGTTCACCAAAATGTGACCGAAACTCGAATTACCAATTAATCGTAGATCTCAACCTAGAGAACATATGTTGGTCAATAAATGTCTATTAAGTTAGGTCAGGTCATAGTGTATCACAATCCTAATGCTCGAGATCGACATATAATAGTTATCCAAAGTCGTTTCAAAAAGTCAATTTTGACAATAGTTCAACAAAACGAGACGTGCCTTATATAAGGATTCATTTACTCGGTTGGTAATATTTAAAAGTTCACTTTATCAGTCTCGTAAACAAGTTGTTTAAATCTTAATTGCAGATTCAAAAGCAATTTCAATTAATGTCAATCATAATTCAGTTGATCATATCTTTTAATCCGTTCATCGAAACTATTCGTTATCTAAATGAAAAGTTATTGATTTTTCGCCAGCTTTCCAAAAACATGTATATCATATACCTTTTACCAGTAATATATGTATTTAATTAGTGATTCATTATAAACTGTTTAACGACAAAATTTAGCATACAAGCATATATAAATATATATACTCGAGCACTAGACATGGATACATAATTAATATATAAAAGATAAGATATGAGTGCTTACGTATCAGTATTGAGATTCAATATTGTAGGAAAGTACGTAGACGTAACGGAGATGATAAACACTAGGTTTGATTCACAAATATACCCCCGAACATTACCCATAACCTCCTTGGCAATAACCCATAATTTCCTTAGCTATATCCCGCTTGAAAACCATTTTGAAAGTGACACGCTCATAACCTCGTCATAGTATTTTATGAATAATACTAATTAATAATATTAATAATAATAAGATTAATAATATTATTAATCTTAATAATAATAATAATAATAATAATAATAATAATAATAATAATAATAATAATAATAATAATAATAATAATAAATAAAATAAATACGATGTAATATATGATTAGAGAAAGAGTGTGAAAACTGAGCAATTTATAGAACGTTTTCTGAAAAAGTACCCCATGCGATCGCATGGGATTTGTGCTTCAAGGCCATGCGATCGCATGGCTCCCTGGGACAGCTCACAAATTTTTAACTTCTTGTTTGTCGACATAATTTTATATTATATATATAATATATTTAATTTATATAATTAATTATATATTATATTAAATTCACATTCATAGTTGACTTGTAATTTTTGTTCTGATTAGTCGTACGTCATCACTCGACTTATGTCCCGGTTCTGGTTTTTCAAATGTCCTTTCGTACGCTGAGAAAACTTGCATTTTACGTTTCGTGTCACGTACCTTTGTCAAAATATAGCCTTAAATTATCCCTAAACTATACCACTCAAAGTATATCTTAAACTTTCGAATGTTTTGGTCATTTACTTCTATAAATCATTGTCTCGCTACTTGTTGATATATATATATATATATATATATATATATATATATATATATATATATATATATATATATATATATATATATATATATATATATATATATAATAACAAATCGTTTTATGACCAAGTTAATATATATTTTCAACATTCATAAACACGTTTTAAATATACGTCGCAAGTTATTCATACAATTAATATTCCAACTTATCATATATATTCAAATAAATATTTAAACCAATAAGTTTAATGTACGGTATTAAACAATTAATACATTGTTATGTTTTCAAGTTATAGTATATATATATATATATATATATATATATATATATATATATATATATATATATATATATATATATATGTATCTATATACATATAATTGTTCGTGAATCATCGAGAACAACCGAAAGGTATTTGAATAGTTCAAAAATTTTGAGATTCAGTTTTACAGACTCTGCTTATCGTGTCGGAAATGTTAATCATACAAAGATTAAGTTTAAATTTGGTCAGAAATTTCCGGATCATCACAGTACCTACCCGTTAAAGAAATTTCGTCCCAAAATTTGAGTGAGGTCGTCATGACTAACAATAAAAATGTTTTCATGCCGTATATGTGTTGATAAATAGAGTTTTATCACCGTTAAATAATATGGATAAAACAATCCGATTTTTCGAAGCGTATGAGAGAAGTTATCGTAAAAGAGTGAAATGAAGAATAGAGATTCGTCTTAACTCTTGACGTATTATCGATTGATTTCCGTAATTTAAGGAATAGAAAATCTTCATAATCTAAATAAGATTTGATTCTTCAGAATTTAAGGAAATTAAGATTTCTTTTGATTAAATGCGTAATTTGCCTCGATTGCTATGTTTGATATTTCGCTATAAATTGACCTCTTCCGTTTCATTATTTTCATCACTCTTACATCTTCTTCCTCATTTCCTTTTTTCAAAAGATTGTGAAAATGCTTCATCCAGTTCTGATTCTTGATATACTCCTCACTTTCATATCTGTCATTCTTCTTTTTCATCTGCCACCGGAGGAAGTTATTTTCTTCTACCATTACCTTGGGGTTATAGTGTTTTTCATTCTCCTGTGTCTTTATATTGCTATACACATTGATATACACGGTTTGTAATTTCTGGGTGGTTGTTGGGTTTTATATCTTCCCTTATATTTCGATGTCTTTGCTTCTGTCTTTCCATAATCATTGACATCC
This sequence comes from Rutidosis leptorrhynchoides, assembly GCF_046630445.1. Taxonomy (NCBI): domain Eukaryota; kingdom Viridiplantae; phylum Streptophyta; class Magnoliopsida; order Asterales; family Asteraceae; genus Rutidosis; species Rutidosis leptorrhynchoides. The sequence continues at coordinate 44,593,563 of NC_092335.1, read as the reverse complement.
ACAGTTAATACTCTCTCCAATTTACTGTGATTTATATATACTCTCATTGATATTTTGAAGCTTCATGCTTTTGTTTTATCTTCCCGACTTTAAATCAAGCGAATAATGGTCCAGAATTCGTAGGTATGAATTTCGGAATGAACATAATTAATGTTCTAAAAAAATGGTAATAGCACAATCTGACTTGTCAAATTACCAGAATACCTCGAAAAAGACCGAATTATTAAGAAAATATTTTCTTGATAGTTTAGAGGTTAAATAGAATGAAAGAGTTATGTAACATGGTTTATAATGAGGGTATGATCTGTGAACCTTTATCACGTTCCATTAGAAACTCAGCATGACTTACTGTAATATAATCACGTTGATCAAGTATCATTATATTATACTAACTCATGCTTCAGTTCCCAACACCGCTTCAAAAATATTCATATTTTAAACTCGAAGGTTTCAGAATTTAGAAACTAAAATAGTTTCTTTTATGATGTTACACAGATATCGCAAGGAGAAAATTGATTTCCGATAAGAATGATTATAGAATTATCTCCAGAAATATGGAGGATATTTATAATGAAAGATACGATGATATCTTAGAATTTCTAATATCAGAGGATGATGAAGAATATTGTCCGCAAGGGTTTAGATTCGGAAGCAAGGTATTCGTTAATGGCTTCAGCAGATACTGAATAATTTGGATTCTTTTAAGGAAGGTTTAGTTTTTGTGATTTATCCACAGCCTTCTTCATACTTTGCTCAATCCGTTTTTCAGTTCCAAACCTTCTCTTTTTCTGAGCTTTGCCAACACACTATTCTTTATCATCAAACTTTTGGCTGTTAAGGTCGTTTACAGTTTTTGCTGCTTCATCAGCATTCAAAGTTATCATAACCGAATCGTTGGTTATCAATCCGAGGTGTTTTCAAAATTTTGAAGGGTTTGCATGAAGATTGTAATTGTCAAGATACATATGATGTTCTAGAATTTTGAACGATACAAATTTTTTTTTTCTTTTTTTTCTGGGTTTATGAATAGAAGTGATGTTCTAGCACAGTTTTGAAGTCAAAGTATAACATTTGAAAGATGTAAGAATCTAAGAGTGATGTTTTCTGTTAAATCTTGGCTTGGATTCTGATTTTTCAAAATCAGAATATGTAATTGAATTTGTATGGAAACGATTGTATATCGCTGTGAGCATAGTTAAAAATTTTTGAATCAAAGTTGAAGAATGTACAGTATAACATATTAATTGTGAACTTATATATTTCCCGAGTATTACCTACCCGTTAAAGATTTCACAATTAATACTTTGTACAAAAGAATTTTTTTTTACCGTCTTTATGAAAATATATGTATGTATATTTTCTTCAGATGTAATACAGATTTGATGAGTTAATATCATATTAAGCTCATTTGATTTTTGAATTGAATGAATAATCTCTAAAACATTAAGGATTACATAATCTTCGCGGAGTATTCTTATTCCTCGGTGAAGGATGTTGATGCTCGTGGAATTCTTATGAACTTCATAAGATATAAATGATGTTTTCTAGAAAGTTTCGAGTACATCGAAGATAAAAGTGTAAAATCAAACATGTAATTTATTAATACACTAAGTTCATTATGAAATGGAATTTATTGAGTTGAAACAGATATTTGTAGTTAACGATGGTTAAGTTGTTAACGAAGGATGTACATCATAGCATATTAGTAGTATGAATTAACCGAGTAGTATCTACCCCTTAAAATTCACACGTAATAGCTTAGTACGAAAAGATTCATGATGGTTTTAAAATTTATATATATAAGATATACATATAAATTCTTTAGATGAATTGAGTTATTACTTCATAACTCATTGATACAATATACTCGTTGTTGACTCGTAATGATGTCCACGGTGCTTTCTTGAACTGACGGAGCTTGTGATGTTAGAGGTGCTGCTGATTCTGACGATGTTGACAGCACTGACTGTGCTGGTGAAGCTAAGGGTACTGTTGATGCTGTTGGTAAAACAAGTCTAGCTTGTATCTTACACCATTCGGATAAGGGTTTCTACTCTATCTGATTTAGGGTTAAGGCTAGAATAGATAATCTCTAAACTTTAGAAATTACATAATCGCCGTAGAATGTTTCTCCGATGAAGTTATGAATCCATACTTCATCGTTTGTCGTTGCTGGTACTTCTTGGTACCTGTGGTGCGTATGATGTTGATATCCGAGGTACAAATTGTGATGTTGAGGCGTGTGATGCGGATGTGGTTGTTGGTGGTGGTAAGGATCCTGTTGGTGTGGATGATGGTGGTACCGGTTATGCTGCGGGTGCTGCTGCTGGTGTTCGTAACCCTTGCACCATATTCTCCAAAGCTGAAATGTCCCGTTCTTATTGATTAAAAATGTTCCATATTAATTGATTTCGTTGCGAGGTTTTGACCTCTATATGAGACGTTTTTCAAAGACTGCATTCATTTTTAAAACAAACCATTACCTTTATTTCATAAATAAAGGTTTAAAAAGCTTTACGTAGATTCTCAAATAATGATAATCTAAAATATCCTGTTTACACACGACCATTACATAATGGTTTACAATACAAATATGTTACATCAAAATCAGTTTCTTGAATGCAGTTTTTACACAATATCATACAAACATGGACTCCAAATCTTGTCCTTATTTTAGTATGCAACAGCGGAAGCTCTTAGTATTCACCTGAGAATAAACATGCTTTAAACGTCAACAAAAATGTTGGTGAGTTATAGGTTTAACCTATATATATCAAATCGTAACAATAGACCACAAGATTTCATATTTCAATACACATCCCATACATAGAGATAAAAATCATTCATATGGTGAACACCTGGTAACCGACATTAACAAGATGCATATATAAGAATATCCCCATCATTCCGAGACACCCTTCGGATATGATATAAATTTCGAAGTACTAAAGCATCCGGTACTTTGGATGGGGTTTGTTAGGCCCAATAGATCTATCTTTAGGATTCGCGTCAATTAGGGTGTCTGTTCCCTAATTCTTAGATTACCAGACTTAATAAATAGGGGCATATTCGATTTTGATAATTCAACCATAGAATGTAGTTTCACGTACTTGTGTCTATTTTGTAAATCATTTATAAAACCTGCATGTATTCTCATCCCAAAAATATTAGATTTTAAAAGTGAGACTATAACTCACTTTCACAGATTTTTACTTCGTCGGGAAGTAAGACTTGGCCACTGGTTGATTCACGAACCTATAACAATATATACATATATATCAAAGTATGTTCAAAATATATTTACAACACTTTTAATATATTTTGATGTTTTAAGTTTATTAAGTCAGCTGTCCTCGTTAGTAACCTACAACTAGTTATCCACAGTTAGATGTACAGAAATAAATCGATAAATATTATCTTGAATCAATCCACGACCCAGTGTATACGTATCTCAGTATTGATCACAACTCAAACTATATATATTTTGGAATCAACCTCAACCCTGTATAGCTAACTCCAACATTCACATATAGAGTGTCTATGGTTGTTCCGAAATATATATAGATGTGTCGACATGATAGGTCGAAACATTGTATACGTGTCTATGGTATCTCAAGATTACATAATATACAATACAAGTTGATTAAGTTATGGTTGGAATAGATTTGTTACCAATTTTCACGTAGCTAAAATGAGAAAAATTATCCAATCTTGTTTTACCCATAACTTCTTCATTTTAAATCCGTTTTGAGTGAATCGAATTGCTATGGTTTCATATTGAACTCTATTTTATGAATCTAAACATAAAAAGTATAGGTTTATAGTCGGAAAAATAAGTTACAAGTCGTTTTTGTAAAGGTAGTCATTTCAGTCGAAAGAACGACGTCTAGATGACCATTTTAGAAAACATACTTCCACTTTGAGTTTAACCATAATTTTTGGATATAGTTTCATGTTCATAATAAAAATCATTTTTCCAGAATAACAACTTTTAAATCAAATTTTGTCATAGTTTTTAATTAACTAACCCAAAACAGCCCGCGGTGTTACTACGACGGCGTAAATCCGGTTTTACGGTGTTTTTCGTGTTTCCAGGTTTTAAATCATTAAGTTAGCATATCATATAGATATAGAACATGTGTTTAGTTGATTTTAAAAGTCAAGTTAGAAGGATTAACTTTTATTTGCGAACAAGTTTAGAATTAACTAAACTATGTTCTAGTGATTACAAGTTTAAACCTTCGAATAAGATAGCTTTATATGTATGAATCGAATGATGTTATGAACATCATTACTACCTCAAGTTCCTTGGATAATCCTACTGGAAATGAGAAAAATAGATCTAGCTTCAAAGGATCCTTGGATGGCTTGAAAGTTCTTGAAGCAGAATCATGACACGAAAACAATTTCAAGTAAGATTTCCACTCGAAATAAGATTGTTATAGTTATAGTTATAGAAATTGAATTAAAGTTTGATTATGATTATTACCTTGTATTAAAAAGATAACCTACTGTAAGTAACAAAGGTTTCTTGATCTTGGATGATTACTTGGAATGAATTTAGAAAACTTGGAAGTAAACTTGCAATCTTGGAAGTATTCTTGATTTTATGAAACTAGAACTTTTGGAATTTATGAAGAACACTTAGAACTTGAAGATATAACTTGAGAGAGATCAATTAGATGAATAAAATTGAAGAATGAAAGTGTTTGTAGGTGTTTTTGGTCGTTGGTGTATGGATTAGATATAAAGGATATGTAATTTTGTTTTCATGTAAATAAGTCATGAATGATTACTCATATTTTTGTAATTTTATGAGATATTTCATGCTAGTTGCCAAATGATGGTTCCCACATGTGTTAAGTGACTCACATGGGCTGCTAAGAGCTGATCATTGGAGTGTATATACCAATAGTACATACATCTAAAAGCTGTGTATTGTACGAGTACGAATACGGGTGCATACGAGTAGAATTGTTGATGAAACTGAACGAGGATGTAATTGTAAGCATTTTTGTTAAGTAGAAGTATTTTGATAAGTGTCTTGAAGTCTTTCAAAAGTGTATGAATACATATTAAAACACTACATGTATATACATTTTAACTGAGTCGTTAAGTCATCGTTAGTCGTTACGTGTAAGTGTTGTTTTGAAACCTTTAGGTTAACGATCTTGTTAAATGTTGTTAACCCAATGTTTATAATATCAAAAGAGATTTTAAATTATTATATTATCATGATATTATGATGTACGAATATCTCTTAATATGATATATATACATTAAATGTCGTTACAACGATAATCGTTACATATATGTCTCGTTTCAAAATCATTAAGTTAGTAGTCTTGTTTTTACATATGTAGTTCATTGTTAATATACTTAATGATATGTTTACTTATCATAATATCATGTTAACTATATATATAACCATATATATGTCATCATATAGTTTTTACAAGTTTTAACATTCGTGAATCACCGGTCAACTTGGGTGGTCAATTGTCTATATGAAACCTATTTCAATTAATCAAGTCTTAACAAGTTTGATTGCTTAACATGTTAGAAAACTTAATCATGTAAATAACAATTTCATTTAATATATATAAACATGGGAAAGTTCGGGTCACTACAAAAGCCACTACCCGAGCACGAAGCTCGTTGACTTCTTCTATTATACCGGGATGATCGGTGGTTCGGACGATCGGATAAATAAGATTTATAATATGGGATAGTATATAATCATGATGAGATACTCTGGAAATGAGAGAGAAAATAGTATTACGAATAGGTTCGCCGGTAAGTGCTTCAGGTTCTTCGCCAAGAGGTGAATGTGGTGGATGGAAGGGATTACCTTCTTCTTGTCTCCAATGATTAAGTAGGCTATGAACCCATCCCCAATTCATCCAGAATAGGTGATGGCTGATTGATTGATCCATTCCGGTTACACTTTCTTCAGAGTTCAGGTGAATATTCATATCGGAATAGCTGTCGGAATTTAAGGAATTTGGACTAGATACGGGATCCATCTTGTATAATTAGAGAGATGATTTTTGATATGAAATAGATTATAGAATTTTATTGGTACTCTTCAATACATAATTTACATATATATATATATATATATATATATATATATATATATATATATATATATATATATATATATATATATATATATATATATATATAATACCAAAATCCCGTAAATTACGAAGAAATTTTCGGAAGATGGCAGTCAAAGTTTACTGTAATAGATATGCCAAGATATGAATTTTGTCTATACACTATCTATGCAATCAATGCAATAAGACGCGTTTAGACATAAGATGATAGACAGGTAATTTCTGACAAGAAATGATAAGCAAAACTTTTGACATGCAGACACAGTCGAAGTCCAGACTTACTAATGCATCCTAACAACTATCAGTTAGACACACTTATGCAAGACCTGGTTCACTAGGACCAACGCTCTGATACCAACTGTGACGATCGCTCCAAATCCATATGGACGGACACATCATTCATCGATTTTATTGCGAGGTATTTGACCTCTATATGATACGTTTTGTAAATATCGCATTCTTTTGAAAAGGCACACCATAAATGAATATTTAAATCAAAGGTTTTCAACATATGATGATTTCTACATATAGACAATCACCTAAAATAATAGTTTACAATAGTACTTCCGTTGACAATGCAGTCAAAATAAGATACATGGTGATGATTTGGTGAATGCAACGTTTCCTTGAAAAATATGCCATGTAAGACTTCATGCACATAGCTTGTCTAATATATAAGCAAACAGCGAAAGACTTCTAGGAAACCTGAGAATAAACATGCTAACAAGTGTCAACACAAAGGTTGGTGAGTTCATAGTTTTAGTGTTTCGCATAATCTGTATATAAAAGTGGATCACAAGATTTCAGTTGTTTCATCCAGAAACGTTTATCAAAAGTTTGTCAATAGATTCTACGTAACAGAGCACCCTGGTAACTAAGCTTTAATGTTATAATGATAAATATCCCATTCGTTTTAATACACACAAACCAACGTGTCCTAAACCCAAATAACACACGTCCGTTAAAAGGCTAGCGCTCTAGCTCGGACGGGGATGTCAAGCCCTATGGATCCATATACTGTTATTTGCGCCCACCAGTCCACATCCTATGTACTGGCAGTTACTAGTTACCAAAGCTAAGGGATTTTCGGTTTAAACTCAGTGTAGAATTAAGTATGTACTTGTATCCATTGCGTTTAAAATAAATTGCATGTATTCTCAGCCCAAAAATATATTGAGTAAAAGGGAAAAATATGAAACTCACCTTAGCAGCATATAAAGTTGTTCACCAAAATGTGACCGAAACTCGAATTACCAATTAATCGTAGATCTCAACCTAGAGAACATATGTTGGTCAATAAATGTCTATTAAGCTAGGTCAGGTCATAGTGTATCACAATCCTAATGCTCGAGATCGACATATAATAGTTATCTAAAGTTGTTTCAAAAAGTCAATTTTCACAATAGTTCAACAAAACGAGACGTGCCTTATATAAGGATTCATTTACTCGGTTGGTAATATTTAAAAGTTCACTTTATCAGTCTCGTAAACAAGTTGTTTAAATCTTAATTGCAGATTCAAAAGCAATTTCAATTAACGTCAATCATAATTCAGTTGATCATATCTTTTAATCCGTTCATCGAAACTATTCGTTATCTAAATGAAAAGTTATTGATTTTTCGCCAGCTTTCCAAAAACATGTATATCATATACCTTTTACCAGTAATATATGTATTTAATTAGTGATTCATAATAAACTGTTTAACGACAAAATTTAGCATACAAGCATATATAAATATATATACTCGAGCACTAGACATGGATACATAATTAATATATAAAAGATAAGATATGAGTGCTTACGTATCAGTATTGAGATTCAATATTGTAGGAAAGTACGTAGACGTAACGGAGATGATAAACACTAGGTTTGATTCACAAATATACCCCCGAACATTACCCATAACCTCCTTGGCAATAACCCATAATTTCCTTAGCTATATCCCGCTTGAAAACCATTTTGAAAGTGACACGCTCATAACCTCGTCGTAGTATTTTATGTATAATACTAATTAATAATATTAATAATAATAAGATTAATAATATTATTAATCTTAATAATAATAATAATAATAATAATAATAATAATAATAATAATAATAATAATAATAATAATAATAATAATAATAATAATAATAATAATAATAATAATAATAATAATAATAATAATAATAATAAATAAATAAAATAAATACGATGTAATATATGATTAGAGAAAGAGTGTGAAAACTGAGCAATTTATAGAACGTTTTCTGAAAAAGTACCCCATGCGATCGCATGGGATTTGTGCTTCAAGGCCATGCGATCGCATGGCTCCCTGGGACAGCTCACAAATTTTTAACTTCTTGTTTGTCGACATAATTTTATATTATATATATAATATATTTAATTTATATAATTAATTATATATTATATTAAATTCACATGCATAGTTGACTTGTAATTTTTGTTCTGATAAGTCGTACGTCATCACTCGATTTATGTCCCAGTTCTGGTTTTTCAAATGTCCTTTCGTACGCTGAGAAAACTTGCATTTTACGTTTCGTGTCACGTACCTTTGTCAAAATATAGCCTTAAATTATCCCTAAACTATACCACTCAAAGTATATCTTAAACTTTCGAGTGTTTTGGTCATTTACTTCTATAAATCATTGTCTCGCTATTTGTTGATATATATATATATATAATAACAAATCGTTTTATGACCAAGTTAATATATATTTTCAACATTCATAAACACGTTTTAAATATACGTCACAAGTTATTCATACAATTAATATTCCAACTTATCATATATATTCAAATAAATATTTAAACCAATAAGTTTAATGTACGGTATTAAACAATTAATACATTGTTATGTTTTCAAGTTATAGTATATATATATATGTATCTATATACATATAATTGTTCGTGAATCATCGAGAACAACCGAAAGGTATTTGAATAGTTCAAAAATTTTGAGATTCAGTTTTACAGACTCTGCTTATCGTGTCGGAAATGTTAATCATACAAAGATTAAGTTTAAATTTGGTCAGAAATTTCCGGATCATCACATATTAATTATCATCAAAGCGAAACTACACTCTCATATATTCGCATTCAATATAAATTTAGAAATAAAAACAAAAATAAAGTTATGAATTTAGAGAAATAAAGAAAGCGGCTAAAAATGCTCGAACAATAAAACAAGACGTTATAAAAGCAACAACGTTTTGTAGCTAGTGGTGAGATAGTATCCCCAAAATGATTATCGATGTACCTAAGTACAATATTAAATAAAAACAAGTATTATAGTGGTATTTAAACAGGCACAACAATTCACATGTGAAGGTATTACTTATCGAAAGATCTAAAAGTGCAAAATTCACCATTAAAAACTGTAAAATGTCATTTTCGACATCTAAACTGCTTCAAACGGGGGAAAGCCTTAAGGAAGTCTTGCTCGTTGCACCATTTTCTAGTTATCTTGCAAATATGGGCCTAATCTGCAATTGAAAATTTTTCTAAAATTCTCCACAAAATTTTGTCCGATTTTGTGGGGAATGTAGTGACTTCAAATATGTGTTTTCCGGCCATTAATTATCATCAAATAGAAACTACACTCTCATATTTTCGCATTCAATTATGAAATTTAGAAATAAAAACAAAAATAAAGTTATGAATTTAGAGAAATAAAAAAAGCGGCTAAAAATACTCGAACAATAAAACAAGACGTTATAAAAGCAACAACGTTTTGTAACTAGTGGTGAGATAGTATCCCCAAAATGATTATTGATGTACCTAAGTACAATATTAAATAAAAACAAGTATCATAGTGGTATTTAAACAGGCACAACAATTCACATGTGAAGGTATTACTTATCGTAAGATCTAAAAGTGCAAAATTCACCTTTAAAAACTGTAAAATGACATTTTCGACATCTAAACTGCTTCAAACGGGGGAAAGCCTTAAGGAAGTCTTGTCCGTAGTGCCATTTTCTAGTTATCTTGCAAATATGGGCCTAATCTGCAATTGAAAATTTTTCGGAAATTCTCCACAAAATTTTGTCCGATTTTGTAGGGAATGTAGTGACTTCAAATATGTGTTTTCCGGCCATTAATTATCATCAAATAAAAACTACACTCTCATATTTTCGCATTCAATTATGAAATTTAGAAAGAAAAACAAAAATACAGTTATGAATTTAGAGAAATAAAAAAGCGGCCAAAAATACTCGAACAATAAAAACAAGCCGTGATAAAAGCAGCAACGTTTTGTAGCTAGTGGTAAGATAGTAGCCCCAAAATGATTCTCGATGTATCTAAATACAATATTAAATAAAAACAAGTATCGTAGTAGTATTTAAACAGGCACAACAATTTGCATGTGAAGGTATTACTTATTGTAAGATCTAAAAGTGCAAAATTCACCTTTAAAAACAGTAAAATGTCATTTTCGGTGTCTAAACTATTTCGAACGAGAGAAAGCCTAAAGGAAGTCTTGCTCGTAGCTCCAGTTTTCTTGTTATCTTGCAAATATGAGCCTAATCTACAATTGAAATTTTTTTGAAAAATACTCCACAAAATTTTGTCCGATTTTGTGGGGAATGTAGTGACTTCAAATATATATTTTGTGGCTATTAATTATCATCAAAGCGAAACTACACTATCATATATTCGCATTCAATATAAATTTAGAAATAAAAACGAAAATAAAGTTATGAATTTAGAGAAATAAAAAAAGCAGCTAAAAATTCTCGAACAATAAAACCAAGACGTTATAAAAGCAACAACATTTTGTAGCTAGTGGTGAGATAGTAGCCCCAAAATGATTCTCGATGTACCTAAATACAATATTAAATAAAAACAAGTATCATAGTGGTATTTAAACATGTACAACAATTCACATGTGAAGGTATTACTTATCGTAAGATCTAAAAGTGCAAAATTCACCTTTAAAAACAGTAAAATGTCATTTTCGGCACCCTAAACTATTTCGAACGGAGAAAAGCCTTAAGGAAGTCTTGCTCGTAGCGCCATTTTCTAGTTATCTTGCAAATACGGGCCTAATCTGCAATTGTAAATTTTTCGGAAATTCTCCACAAAATTTTGTTCGATTTTATGGGGACTGTAGTGACTTCAAATATGTGTTTTCCAGCCATTAATTATCATCAAATAGAAACTACAATCTCATATATTCGTATTCAATTATGAAATTTAGAAACAAAAACAAAATAAAGTTATGAATTTAGAGAAATAAAAAATCGGCTAAAAATACTCAAACAATAAACCAAGACGTTATAAAAGCAGCAACGTTTTGTTGCTAGTGGTAAGATAGTAGCCCCAAAATGATTCTCGATGTACCCAAATACAATATTAAATAAAAACAAGTATAATAGTGATATTTAAACAGGCACAACAAATCGCATGCGAAGGTATTACTTATCGTAAGATCTAAAAGTGCAAAATTCACCTTTAAAAACAGTAAAATGCCATTTTTGGCATCTAAACTGTTTCAAATGGGAGAAAGCCTTAAGGAAGTCTTGCTCGTAGCGCCGGTTTTCTAGTTATCTTGAAAATATGGGCCTAATCTGCAATTGAAAATTTTTCGGAAAATTCTTCACAAAATTTTGTCCGATTTTGTGGGGAATGTAGTGACTTCAAATATGTGTTTTTCGGCCATTAATTATCATCAAAGCAAAACTACACTCCCATATATTCGCATTCAATATGAAATTTAGAAACAAAAATAAAAATAAAGTTATGAATTTAGAGAAATAAAAAAAGCGGCTAAAAATACTCGAACAATAAAACCAAGACGTTATAAAAGCAACAACGTTTTGTAGCTAGTAGTAAGATAGTAGCCGCAAAATGATGCTCGTTGTACCTAAATACAATATTAAATATAAACAATTATCATACTAGTATTTAACCAGGCACAACAATTCACATGTGAAGGTATTACTTATTGTAAGATCTAAAAGTGCAAAATTAACCTTTAAAAATAGTAAAATTTCACTTGCAGCATCTAAACTGCTTCGAACGGTAGAAAGCCTTAAGGAAGTCTTGCTCGTATAGCCGGTTTTCTAGTTATCTTTCAAATATGGGCCTAATCTGCAATTGACAATTTTTCGAAAAATTCTCCACAAATTTTTGTCCGATTTTGTGGGGAATGTAAAGACTTCAAATATGTGTTTTGCGGCCATTAATTATCATCAAAAAGAAACTACACTCTCATATATTCGCATTCAATATGAAATTTAGAAACAAAAACAAAAATAAAGTTATGAATTTAGAGAAATAAAAAATCAGCTAAAAATAATCGAACTAAAAAACCAAGACGTTATAAAAGCATCAACGTTTTGTAGGTAGTGGTAAGATAGTAGCCCTAAAATGATTCTCGATGTAACTAAATACAATATTAAATAAAAACAAGTATCATAGTGGTATTTAAACAGGCACAACAATTCACAGGTGAAGGTATTACTTATCGTAAGATCTAAAAGTGCAAAATTCATCTTTAAAAACAGTTAAATGTCATTATCGGCATCTAAACTATTTTGAATGGGGGAAATCCTTAAGGAATTTTTCTCGTAGCGTCATTTTCTAGTTATCTTGCGAATATGGGCCTAACCTGCAATTGAAAAATTTTCGGAAAATTCTCCACAAAATTTTGCCCGATTTTGTGGATAATGTAGTGGCTTCAAATATGTATTTTGTGTCCATTAATTATCTTCAAAACGAAACTACACTCTCATATATTCGCATTCAATATGAAATTTAGAAATAAAAACAAAAATAAAGTTATGAATTTAGAGAAATAAAAACGCGGCTAAAAATACTCGAACAATAAAACCAAGATGTTATAAAAGCAACAACGTTTTGTAGCTAGTAGTAAGATAGTAGCAGCAAAATCATGCTCGTTGTACCTAAATACAATATTAAATATAAACAATTATCATACTAGTATTTAAACAGGCACAACGCTTCGCATGTGAAGGTATTACTTATCGTAATTTCTAAAAGTGCAAAATTCACCTTTAAAAACAGTAAAATGTCATTTTCGGCATCTAAACTGCTTCGAACGGGAGAAAGCCTTAAGGAAGTCTTGCTCGTAGCGCCATTTGCTAGTTATCTTGTAAATATGGACCTAATCTGCAATTAAAAATTTTTCAAAAAAATCTCCACAAAATTTTGTCCGATTTTTGTGGGGAATGTAGTGACTTCCAATATGTATTTTGCAACTATTAATTATCATCAAAGCGAAACTACACTCTCATATATTCGCATTTAATATGAAATTTAGAAATAAAAACAAAAATAAAGTTATGAATTTAGAAAAATAAAAAAGTGGCTAAAAATACTCGAACAATAAAACCAAGACGTTATAAAAGCAACAACGTTTTATAGCTAGTGGTGAGATAGTATCCCCAAAATGATTATCGATGTACCTAAATATAATATTAAATAAAAACAAGTATTATAGTGGTATTTAAACAGGTACAACAATTCACATGTGAAGGTATTACTTATCATAAGATCTAAAAGTGCAAAATTCACCTTTAAAAACTGTAAAAATTCATTTTCGGCATCTAAACTGTTTCAAACGGGGGAAAGTCTTAAGAAAGTCTTGCTCGTAGCACCATTTTCTAGTTATCTTGAAAATATGGGCCTAATCTGCAATTGAAAATTTTTCGGAAATTCTTCACAAAATTTTGTCCGATTTTGTGGGGAATGTAGTGACTTCAAATATGTGTTTTCCGGCCATTAATTATCATCAAATAGAAACTACACTCATATTTTCGCATTAAATTATAAAATTTAGAAAGAAAAACAAAAATACAGTTATGAATTTAGAGAAATAAAAAAGTGGCCAAAAATACTCGAACAATAAAACCAAGACGTTATAAAAGCAGTAACGTTTTGTTGCTAGTGGTAAGATAGTAGCCCCAAAATGATTCTTGATGTACCTAATTACAATATTAAATAAAAACAAGTATCATAGTGGTGTTTAAACAGGCACAACAATTCGCATGTGAAGGTATTACTTATCGTAAGATCTAAAAGTGCAAAATTCACCTTTAAAAACATTAAAATGTCATGTTCGGCAAAATTCACCTTTAAAATTCACCTTTAAAAACATTAAAATGTCATCAAGGAAGTCTTGCTCGTAGCACCGGTTTTCTAGTTATCTTGCAAATATGGGCCTAATCTGCAATTGAAAATTTTTCGAAAAATTCTCCACAAAATTTTGTCCGATTTTGTGGGGAATGTAGTGACTTCAAATATGTGTTTTCCGGCCATTAATTATCATCAAAGTGAAACTATACTCTCATATATTCGCATTCAATATGAAATTTAGAAACAAAAACAAAAATAAAGTTATGAATTTAGAGAAATAAAAAATCGGTTAAAAATACTCGAACAATAAAAATAAGACGTGATAAAAACAGCAACGTTTTGTAGCTTGTGGTAAGATAGTAGCCCCAAAATGATTCTCGATGTACCTAAATACAATATTAAATAAAAACAAGTATCGTAGTGGTATTTAAACAGGCACAACAATTCGCATGTGAAGGTATTACTTATCGTAAGATCTAAAAGTGCAAAATTCACCTTTAAAAACATTAAAATGTCATTTTCGGTATCTAATCTGTTTCGAACGGGAGAAAGCCTTAAGGTAATCTTGCTCGTAGCTTCAGTTTTCTAGTTATCCTGCAAATATGAGCCTAATCTGCAATTGAAAATTTTTCAAAAAATACTCCACAAAATTTTGTCCGATTTTTTGGGGAATGTATTGACTTCAAATATGTATTTTGCGGCTATTAATTATCATCAAAGTGAAACTACACTCTCATATATTCGCATTCAATAAGAAATTTAGAAACAAAAACAAAAATAAGCTATGAATTTAGGTAAATAAAAACGCGGCTAAAAATACTCGAACAAACAAACCAAGACGTTATAAAAGCATCAACGTTTGTTGCTAGTGGTAAGATAGTGTAGTGACCCGAACTTTTCCATGTTTATATATATTAAATGAAATTTTTATTTACATGATTTAGTATTTCCAACATGTTAAGCAATCAAACTTATTAATACTTGATTAATTGAAATAGGTTTCATATAGACAATTGACCACCCAAGTTGACCGGTGATTCACGAACGTTAAAACTTGTAAAAACTATATAATGACATATATATGATTATATATATAGTTAAAATGATATTATGATAAGTAAGTATCTCATTAGGTATTTTAACAATGAGTTATATACATAAAATGGAGTTTATTGAATTAAGAAACTCGAAACGATATATATAACGATTATCGTTATAACAACGTCTTACTAAATACATATGAATCATATTAAGATATTGATACACTATGTTTAATCATGATAAATGATAAGTAAACATGTCATTAAGTGTATTAACAATGAACTACATATGTAAAAACAAGACTACTAACTTAATGATTTCGAATCGAGACATATATGTAACGATTATCGTTGTAACGACATTTAACTGTATATATATCATACTAATATATATTATATATCATAATATCATGATAATGTAACAATTTAACATCTCTTTAAATATAATAAACAATGGGTTAACAACATTTAACAAGATCGTTAACCTAAAGGTTTCAAAACAACATTTACATGTAACGACTAACGATGACTTAACGACTCAGTTAAAATGTATTTATATGTAGTGTTTTAATATGTATTCATACACTTTTGAAAGACTTCAAGACACTTATCAAAGTACTTCTACTTAACAAAAATGCTTACAATTACATCCTCATTCATTTTCATCAACAATTCTACTCGTATGCACCCGTATTCGTACTCGTACAATACACAGCTTTTAGATGTATGTACTATTAGTATATACACTCCAATGATCAGTTATTAGAAGCCCATGTGAGTCACCTAACACATGTGAGAACCATCATTTGGCAACTAGCATGAAATATCTCATAAAATTACAAAAATATTAATAATCATTCATGACTTATTTACATGTAAACAAAATTACACATCCTTTATATCTAATCCATATACCAACGACCAAAAACACCTACAAACACTTTCATTCTTCAATTTTCTTTATCTAATTGATCTCTTTCAAGTTCTATCTTCAAGTTCTAAGTGTTCTTCATAAATTCTATAAGTTCTAGTTTCATAAACTCAATAATACTTCCAAGTTTGCTAGCTTACTTCCAATCTTGTAAAGTGATCATCCAACCTCAAGAAATCTTTCTTATTTACAGTAAGATATTTTTCTAATACAAGGTAATACTCATATTCAAACTTTAATTCAATTTCTATAACTATAACAATCTTATTTCGAGTGGAAATCTTACTTGAACTTATTTTCGTGTCATGATTCTGCTTCAAGAACTTTCAAGCCATCCAAGGATCCTTTGAAGCTAGATCTATTTTTCTCATTTCCAGTAGGTTTATCCACAAAACCTGAGGTAGTAATGATGTTCATAACATCATTCGATTCATATATATAAAACTACCTTATTCGAAGGTTTAAACTTGAAATCCCTAGAACATAGTTTAGTTAATTCTAAACTTGTTCGCAAACAAAAGTTAATCCTTCTAACTTGACTTTTAAAATCAACTAAACACATGTTATATATCTATATGATATGCTAACTTAATGATTTAAAATCTGGAAACACGAAAAACACCGTAAAACCGGACATACGCCGTCGTAGTAACACCACGGGCTGTTTTGGGTTTGATAATTAAAAACTATGATAAACTTTGATTTAAAAGTTGTTCTTCTGGAAAAATGATTTTTATTATGAACATGAAACTATATCCAAAAATCATGGTTAAACTCAAAGTGGAAGTATGTTTTTCAAAATGGTCATCAAGACGTCGTTCTTTCGACTAAAATGACTACCTCTTACAAAAAATGACTTGTAACTTATATTTCTAACTATAAACCTATACTTTTTCTGTTTAGATTCATAAAATAGAGTTCAATATGAAACCATAGCAATTTGATTCACTCAAAACGGATTTAAAACGAAGAACTTATGGGTAAAACAAGATTGGATATTTTTTGATTGTTGTAGCTACGGAAAATATTGTAACAATTCTATTCAAATCATATCCTAGCTAACTTATATTGTATTATACATGTATTCTAATATATTATGTAATCTTGGGATACCATAGACACGTATGTAAATGTTTTGAGATATCATATCGACCCATGTATACATATTATTTGGAACAACCATAGACACTCTATATGCAGTAATGTTTGAGTTAGCTATATAGGGTTGAGGTTGATTCCAAAAATATATATACTTTGAGTTGTGATCTAGCCTGAGACGTGTATACACTGGGTCCTGGATTGGGTCATGATAATATATATCAATTTATTTCTGTACATCTAACTATGGACAACTAGTTGTAGGTTACTAACGAGGACAGCTGACTTATTAAACTTAAAACATTAAAACGTATTAAAAATATTGTAAATATATTTTGAACATACTTTGATATATATGTACATATTTGTTATAGGTTCGTGAATCGACCAGTGGCCAAGTCTTACTTTCCGACGAAGTAAAAATCTGTGAAAGTGAGTTATAGTCCCACTTTTAAAATCTAATATTTTGGGATGAGAATACATGCAGTTTTATAAATGATTTACAAAATAGACACAAGTACATGAAACTACTTTCTATGGTTGAACGATCGAAGCTGAATATGCCCCTTTTTACTTGGTAATCTAAGAATTAGTAAACCAGTCTACTAATTGACGCGAATTCTAAAGATAGATTTATTGGGCTCAACAAACCCCATCCGTTGTAGCAGATGCTTTAGTACTTCGATGTTGTTTTATCATATCCGATGGATGTCCCGGAATGATAGGGGATATTCTTATATGCATCTTGTTAATATCGGTTACCAGGTGTTCACCATATGAATGATTTTTATCTCTATGTATGGGATGTGTATTGAAATATGAAATCTTGTGGTCTATTATTACGATTTGATAAATATATAGGGTAAACCTATAACTCACCAACATTTTTGTTGACGTTTAAAGCATGTTTATTCTCAGGTGATTATTAAGAGCTTTCGCTGTTGCATGCTAATATATGGACAAAATTTGGAGTCAGCATGCTTGTATAATATTGTTTAAAACTGCATTCGAAAATTACTTTGTTGTAACATATTAATATTGTAAACCGATATGTATTGGTAGTGTGTAAGTGTGATATTTTTTAGATTATCATTTCTGATAATCTAGGTGGTGTCCTTTAAACCTTGTCGATAAAATAAAGGTTATGGTTTGTTTTAAAAACGAATGCAGTCTTTGAAAAATGTCTCATATAGAGGTCAAAACCTCGCAACGAAATCAATTAATATGGAACGTTTATAATCAATATGAACGGGACATTTCAGATGGTATCCGAGCGTTGGTCTTAGAGAACCAGAAATTTACATTAGTGTGTCTTATCGAGTTTGTTAGGATACATTAGTGAGTCTGGACTTCGACCGTGTTTTCTTTAAAAACGATTGCTTAACACTTTTGTTGGAAACTATATATTATTAACATGTAAATATTATGTGATATATTAACCTCTTAATGTGTTTGATATTGTGTGATAGATGTCTACCACTAGTACAAATCCCATCGACTCACCTAATAATAATGAAGAGTCGAATATACTTTGAGAAGATTCACAAATTCCTGAAGAGGAACCGGAAGAGGAGGAACCGGAAGAGGAGGAACCGGAAGAAGAGGAACCGAAAGAGGAGGAACTGGAAGAGGACGAACCGAAAGAAGAAGAGGTTTCAGAGGAAGAAATATTGATACCTACTGTAAATCTATTAAATAAAAGAAAATCCTCAATCAATTGACCAAAGTCAATAATGATCAATGGTGTTTCTGCCGAGGAAGCAAAATATTGGGAAGATTACCAATTTTTCGATGAATCGGATCCCGATGAGGATTCCGATGATGTTATAGAAATTACCTCGACCCAATTTAATAAAGCAAAAGAAAATAATAAGGGAAAAGGTATAAAAATAGAGAAACCTGATTCCAACCCCGATGAACTTTATATGTATGGGCAACGTCCGTATTTCCTAAATTGTAACAATAACCCGGGAACCTCTAAACCACCAGATTTTTCTAAACCATTGTGGAAAACGACGGCTCGTATTAGAGGAAAACCATATATCCCTAGAAAATTAGGAAAACGAACCAAGTCCGAAGAAGAAGAAACCAGTGATTCAGATTAGAGGGTTGTAATCATGTTGTGTATTATATGTATTGTAGTGTGCTTGTCCTTTTATGTTCTATGTAAAAATTGCTTGTATTGTTTGTTAATTGTCTTTTGCGAATCTAATCCTTGTCTATTTTATAGTATAAAAACAAAATGGACGTTAAGGGTAAACAACCGAATATTTTAGAAGACCTACCAGAGGATATGATTGAGGAAATCTTGTTTAGAGTCGATCAGAATTCATCAGCGCATTTAATTATGGCAAAATTAACTTTTCAAACATTTGAAAGACTTTCCAGAAATGCCTTAGTTTATAAAAGGCTTTCCTTTGATAGGTGGGGTATATCACATTGGGGAGACCGTAAGTTACGTCATGTTTTTTTTTAAAGCGTTAAATGCGGGGAACCCAAATGCAATTTTATGCTACGGGTTAAGAACCTATTTTGACTCAACATATCCTAACATATGATTTCGTGAGTTAGAAAGAGATTCTAACATGCAACATAAAGAAGCATGTTATACTTACGGGTTAGTGATGTCCGCTTATTAACAAAGTGAGAAAAAGAACATCGGATTACAACTTTTAAATAAAACCTTCCCACAAGTGACGAATTCAGTAGTTGAGGTGAGAAACAAGGTTTTTAGATTATTATGGGGCTGTTGGACATTACGAAACCCTCGTCCTTTTGACGACATTACAACATGCTGCCTAGCCAATGGTCATAACGGTTACTTTCCACAAGATCAAGGTTGGGAAGTCGTCTTAGTAAAACCTGAATGCATGACTTGTTTCTGGACTTATGAATTACGTGTCTTTATTTCTTTTGCTGAACAACTTGCGCATTAACTAGAATTTCCTTCATAGCTGCCGAGTAGAAAAGTTATTATGTGCTATATTTCATCCTATATGTATAATAGCGGAATTGTAAGTTTGTAAAATATTGTATAAAGTTTGAATGAGAAATATTATTGTAATAAGTTTTTCATATAGAATTGTAGTAGTTGAATTGTATAATAGCTGCTAAGTATGAACTTAACGGGTAGGTACCACCCGAATTAAAACTATAAAATGCTAATATGAAGAAAAAGCTTTTATAAATAAGTTCATATTATGCTATGAAATACTATTGACTACTCTTAAATTCTATATGATTAACTCAATTCTTTTGGCTATTTTTGAAGGAAATGGCACCGGAGACTCGTCAGAACTTGAACATGAGTGAGGAAGACTTCCGTGTTTTCCTTGCAGCAAACATAGCCGCAGTACAGGCTGCGATAC
Organism: Rutidosis leptorrhynchoides; assembly: GCF_046630445.1. Taxonomy (NCBI): domain Eukaryota; kingdom Viridiplantae; phylum Streptophyta; class Magnoliopsida; order Asterales; family Asteraceae; genus Rutidosis; species Rutidosis leptorrhynchoides. The sequence goes on along the minus strand of NC_092335.1, from coordinate 44,572,901 downwards.
AAAATATCAATAACTCTGGATCTAGCAGTGGAACTAATTTCACAAGAAATCGTGTAGGATGCTCCTACAAAGAATTCACTGCCTGCAAACCTTTGGAATTTGATGGAACCGAAGGACCAATTGGATTGAAACGGTGGACCGAGAAGGTCGAATCGGTGTTTTCCATAAGTAAGTGTACTGAAGAGGACAAAGTTAAGTACGCTACGCATACCTTCACAGGTACGGCGTTAACATGGTGGAATACCTATCTCGAGCAGGTAGGACAAGATGATGCTTACGCACTACCATGGTCAGCATTTAAGCAATTGATGAACGAGCAGTATCGTCCCAGAAATGAGGTCAATAAGCTCAAGGTAGAGCTTAGAGGATTACGAGCGCAAGGTTTCGATATCACCACGTACGAATGACGATTCACATAATTGTGCCTATTGTGTCCCAGAACGTTCGAAGACGAAGAAGAGAAGATCGACGCATTTGTAAAAGGGTTACCGAAAAGAATTCAAGAAGATGTGAGTTCACACGAGCCCGCCTCCATACAAAATGCAAGTCGAATGGCTCACAAATTAGTGAACCAGATCGAAGGAAGGATTAAAGAGCAGGTGACCGAAGAGGCTAACATGAAACAAGTCAAGAGAAAGTGGGAAGAAACCAACGACAAGAGTCACCAATACAACAACAACAATCACAACCACAATCGTAATAACTATCCCAAAAACCGCAACATCAATCGCAACAACAACTTCAACAAACGTCCCAACAACAACTACAATAACCATCCCAACAACAATAACAACAACAACAACAACAATAACAATCCCAATAACAATCTCAATAACAACAATGGCAACAAAAACCAAAAACAGCCATGCCAAAGATGTGAAGAGCATCACCTGGGGTTCTGCACGACATTTTGCAACAGGTGTAAAAAAAATGGTCATAGCGCGAAGAAGTGCGAAATCTACGGACCAATGCATAACAGAACTAAAGGAACAAATAATGTCGGGACCAATAACACCGCCATAGTTTTTTTTGGATGTGGAAAACTGGGCCACTTTAGTAGAAATTGCCCGAATCAGGGGAATACTAATGGGCAGGGCCGCGGAAGAGTTTTCAATATTAATATGGCAGAAGCGCAGGAAGACCCGGAGCTTGTTACGGGTACGTTTCTCATTGACAATAAATCTGCTTATGTTTTATTTGATTCGGGTGCGGATAGAAGCTATATGAGTAGGGATTTTTGTGCTAAACTAAGTTGTTCACCGACGCCCTTGGATAATAAATTTTACTCGAATTAGCAAACGGTAAATTAATTACAGCAGATAATATATGTCGGAATCGAGAAATTAAACTGGTTAGCGAAACATTTAAGATTGACTTGATACCAGTAGAGTTAGGGAGTTTTGATGTGATAATCGGTATGGACTGGTTGAAAGAAGTAAAATCAGAGATCGTTTGTTACAAAAATGCAATTCGCGTTATACGAGAAAAAGGAAAACCCTTAATGGTGTACAGAGAAAAGAGCAACGCGAAGTTAAATCTTATTAGTAACCTAAAGGCACAAAAACTAATAAGAAAAGGTTGCTATGCTGTGCTAGCACACGTCGAGAAAGTCAATTCTGAAGAAAAGAACATCAATGATGTTCCCGTCGCAACAGAATTTCCTGATGTATTTCCGAAAGAATTACCGGGAGTACCTCCACACCGATCTGTTGAATTTCAAATAGACCTTGTACCGGGAGCTGCACCAATAGCTCGTGCTCCATACCGACTCGCACCCAGCGAAATGAAGGAACTTCAGAGCCAATTACAAGAACTTTTAGAGCGTGGTTTCATTCGACCAAGCACATCACCATGGGGAGCTCTTGTTTTGTTTGTCAAGAAGAAGGATGGTACATTTAGGTTATGTATCGACTACCGAGAGTTGAACAAACTTACCATCAAGAACCGCTACCCACTACCGAGAATCGACGACTTATTTGATCAACTACAAGGTGTAGTGACCCGAATTTTTCCATGTTTATATATATTAATTGAGATTGATATTTACATGATTAAATGTTTCCAACATGTTAAGCAATCAAACTTGTTAAGACTTGATTAATTGAAATAGGTTTCATATAGACAATTGACCACCCAAGTTGACCGGTGATTCACGAACGTTAAAACTTGTAAAAAACTATATGATGACATATATATGGTTATATGTATAGTTAACATGATATTATGATAAGTAAACATATCATTAATTATATTAACAATGAACTACATATGTAAAAACAAGACTACTAACTTAATGATTTTGAAACGAGACATATATGTAACGTTTATCGTTGTAACGACATTTAATGTATATATATCATATTAAGAGATATTCGTACATCATAATATCATGATAATATAATAATTTAAAATCTATTTTGATATTATAAACATTGGGTTAACAACATTTAACAAGATCGTTAACCTAAAGGTTTCAAAACAACACTTACATGTAACGACTAACGATGACTTAACGACTCAGTTAAAATGTATATACATGTAGTGTTTTAATATGTATTTATACACTTTTGAAAGACTTCAATACACTTATCAAAATACTTCTACTTAACAAAAATGCTTACAATTACATTCTCGTTCAGTTTCATCAACAATTCTACTCGTATGCACCCGTATTCGTACTCGTACAATACACAGCTTTTAGATGTATGTACTATTGGTATATACACTCCAATGATCAGCTCTTAGCAGCCCATGTGAGTCACCTAACACATGTGGGAACCATCATTTGGCAACTAGCATGAAATATCTCATAAGATTACAAAAATATGAGTAATCATTCATGACTTATTTACATGAAAACAAAATTACATATCCTTTATATCTAATCCATACACCAACGACCAAAAACACCTACAAACACTTTCATTCTTCAATTTTCTTCATCTAATTGAACTCTCTCAAGTTCTATCTTCAAGTTCTAAGTGTTCTTCATAAATTCCAAAAGTTCTAGTTTCATAAAATCATGAATACTTTCAAGTTTGCTAGCTCACTTCCAATCTTGTAAGGTGATCATCCAACCTCAAGAAATCTTTGTTTCTTAGAGTAGGTTATCATTCTAATACAAGGTAATAATCATATTCAAACTTTGGTTCAATTTCTATAACTATAACAATCTTATTTCAAGTGATGATCTTACTTGAACTTGTTTTCGTGTCATGATTTTGCTTCAAGAACTTTGAGCCATCCAAGGATCCATTGAAGCTAGATCCATTTTTCTCTTTTCCAGTAGGTTCATCCAAGGAACTTAAGGTAGTAATGATGTTCATAACATCATTCGATTCATACATATAAAGCTATCTTATTCGAAGGTTTAAACTTGTAATCACTAGAACATAGTTTAGTTAATTCTAAACTTGTTCGCAAACAAAAGTTAATCCTTCTAAATTGACTTTTAAAATCAACTAAACACATGTTCTATATCTATATGATATGCTAACTTAATGATTTAAAACCTGGAAACACGAAAAACACCGTAAAACCGGATTTACACCGTCGTAGTAACACCGCGGGCTGTTTTGGGTTAGTTAATTAAAAACTATGATAAACTTTGATTTAAAAGTTGTTATTCTGAGAAAATGATTTTTATTATGAACATGAAACTATATCCAAAAATTATGGTTAAACTCAAAATGGAAGTATGTTTTCTAAAATGGTCATCTAGACGTCGTTCTTTCGACTGAAATGACTACCTTTACAAAAACGACTTGTAACTTATTTTTCCGACTAGAAACCTATACTTTTTTTGTTTAGATTCATAAAATAGAGTTCAATATGAAACCATAGCAATTTGATTCACTCAAAACGGATTTAAAATGAAGAAGTTATGGGTAAAACAAGATTGGATAATTTTTCTCATTTTAGCTACGTGAAAATTGGTAACAAATCTATTCCAACCATAACTTAATCAACTTGTATTATATATTATGTAATCTTGAGATACCATAGACACGTATACAATGTTTCGACCTATCATGTCGACACATCTATATATATTTCGGAACAACCATAGACACTCTATATGTGAATGTTGGAGTTAGCTATACAGGGTTGAGGTTGATTCCAAAATATATATAGTTTGAGTTGTGATCAATACTGAGATACGTATACACTTGGTCGTGGATTGATTCAAGATAATATTTATCGATTTATTTCTGTACATCTAACTGTGGACAACTAGTTGTAGGTTACTAACGAGGACAGCTGACTTAATAAACTTAAAACATCAAAATATATTAAAAGTGTTGTAAATATATTTTGAACATACTTTGATATATATGTATATATTGTTATAGGTTCGTGAATCAACCAGTGGCCAAGTCTTACTTCCCGACGAAGTAAAAATCTGTGAAAGTGAGTTATAGTCCCACTTTTAAAATCTAATATTTTTGGGATGAGAATACATGCAGGTTTTATAAATGATTTACAAAATAGACACAAGTACGTGAAACTACATTCTATGGTTGAATTATCGAAATCGAATATGCCCCTTTTTATTAAGTCTGGTAATCTAAGAATTAGGGAACAGACACCCTAATTGACGCGAATCCTAAAGATAGATCTATTGGGCCTAACAAACCCCATCCAAAGTACCGGATGCTTTAGTACTTCGAAATTTATATCATATCCGAAGGGTGTCCCGGAATGATGGGGATATTCTTATATATGCATCTTGTTATTGTCGGTTACCAGGTGTTCACCATATGAATGATTTTTATCTCTATGTATGGGATGTGTATTGAAATATGAAATCTTGTGGTCTATTGTTACGATTTGATATATATAGGTTAAACCTATAACTCACCAACATTTTTGTTGACGTTTTAAGCATGTTTATTCTCAGGTGATTATTAAGAGCTTCCGCTATCGCATACTTAAATAAGGACAAGATTTGGAGTCCATGCTTGTATGATATTATGTAAAAACTGCATTCAAGGAACTTATTTTGTTGTAACATATTTGTATTGTAAACCATTATGTAATGGTCGTGTGTAAACAGGATATTTTAGATTATCATTATTTGATAATCTACGTAAAGCTTTTTAAACCTTTATTGATGAAATAAAGGTTATGGTTTGTTTAAAAATGAATGCAGTCTTTGAAAAACGTCTCATATAGAGGTCAAAACCTCGCAACGAAATCAATTAATATGGAACGTTTTTAATCAATAAGAACGGGACATTTCAGTTGGTATCCGAGCGTTGGTCTTAGAGAACCAGAAAATTTGCATTAGTGTGTCTTATCGAGTTTGTTAGGATGCATTAGTGAGTCTGGACTTCGACCGTGTTTTCTTTAAAAATGATTGCTTAACATTTTTGTTGGAAACTATATATTTTTAACATATGAATATTATGTGATATATTAATCTCTTAACGTGTTTGATATTATGTGATAGATGTCTACCTCTAGAACAAGTCCCATTGACTCACCTAATAATAATGAAGAGTCAAATGTAAATTGGAATGATTTGTGGACTGATTCACAAGTTCCCGAAGAGGAACCGGAAGAAGAGTCGGAACCGGAAGAAGAATCGGAACCAGAAGAAGAATCGGAACCGGATGAAGAAATAGAACCGGTGGGGGAAATAATAAAACGGTTAAGTAAAAGAAAATCCTCAACCAACCGACCAAAGTTAATTATGGTCAATGGTGTTTCCGCCAAGGAAGCAAAATATTGGGAGGATTACCAATTCTCCGATGAATCGGATTCCGACGAGAATTCCGATGATGTTATAGAAATTACCCCAACTGAATTTAAAAAGGCAAAAGAAAATAATAAGGGAAAGGGCATAAAAATAGAGAAATCTAATTCCAACCCCGATGAACTTTATATGTATCGTCAACCCCCGAAGTCCTTAAGTTGTAACAATGACCCGGGAACCTCTAAACCACCAGGTTTTTCTAAACCAATGTGGACAACGACGGCTCGTATTAGGGGAACATCATATATCCCTAGAAACTTGGCAAAACGAACCAAAACCGAAGAAGAAGAAACGAGCGAGTCGGAATAAGATAGTTGTATTCGTGTGGTGTAATATATGGAATATAGTGTTCTTATGCTTTATGATATATGTAAAAAATTGCTTGTATTAATAAGTATTTTTTTTTTATGAATCTAACTCTTGTCTATTTTACAGTTTAAAAACACAAAATGGATAGACAACCCAATATTTTAAGAGACCTACCCGGAGACATGATTGATGAAATCTTGTCTAGAGTCGGCCAGAATTATTCGGCACAACTATTTAAGGCGAGATCAGTTTGTAAGACATTCGAAGAACGTTCCAAGAATGTCTTGGTTTATAAGAGACTTTCGTTTGAAAGATGGGGGATATCACATTGGGAAACCCATAAGTTACGATGTGTTTACTTTGACGCATATATTGCGGGGAACCCAAATGCTATTTTACGCAACGGGTTAAGAAATTATTTTGACTCAATATATCCGAATATTGGACTTCGTGATTTAGAAAAAGCGGCTAACATGCAACATAAAGAAGCATGTTATGCTTACGGATTAGTAATGTTCGCTTCTCACCAAAGTGAGAACAAGAACATCGGGCTACAACTATTAAACAAAACGTTTCCACAAGTGACGGAGTCGGTAATTGGGGTAAGAAATGAGGTTTTTAGATTATTACGGGACTGTTGGACATTACGTAACCCTCGTCCCTTTGATGACGTTACAACACGCTGTCTTATCAACGGCCATAACGGTTATGTTGCACAAGACCAAGGATGGGAAGTAGTCCTAGTAAAACCAGAATGCATGACTTGTTTCTGGACGTATGAATTACGTGTCTTTATTGCCTTTGCTGAACGACTTGTGTACTAGCTAGAATTGTCTTCACAACTATCTTGTATCAAAGTTATTGTGTGCTATATTTCATGCTTTATGTAAAATAAGCGGTATTGTAAGTTTGTAAAATATTGTATAAAAGTTTGAACGCGAAATATTATTATAATCAGTTTTTCATATAGAATTGTAGTAGTTGAATTGTATATTAGCTACTAAGTATGAACTTAACGGGTAGGTACTACCCGAATTTAAACTTATAAAACGCTAATATGAAGAAAAAGCTTTTATAAATGAGTTCATATTATGCTACGAAATACTATTAACTACTCTTAATATTCTGTATGATTAACTTGTTCCATTTAACTATTTTGAAGGAAATGGCACCGACTACTCGACACACCGTGAATATGAATGAAGAGAAATTCCGTACTTTTCTAGCTTCAAACATAGCCGCAGTACAGGCTGCGCTACATACCAACAATAACCTTGGATCTAGCAGTACAGGAAATCGTGTAGGATGCACCTACAAAGAATTCACTGCCTGCAAACCTTTGGAATTTGATGGAACCGAAGGACCGATCGGATTGAAACGGTGGACCGAGAAGGTTGAATCGGTGTTTGCCATAAGTAAGTGTACTGAAGAGGACAAAGTGAAGTACGCTACGCATACCTTCACAGGTTCTGCGTTAACATGGTGGAATACCTATCTAGAGCAAGTGGGACAAGATGATACGTACGCACTACCGTGGTCAGCATTCAAGCACTTGATGAGCGAGAAGTACCGTCCCAGAACCGAGGTCAATAAGCTCAAGACAGAACTTAGAGGGTTACGAACCCAAGAATTTGATATTACCACGTACGAAAGACGATTCACAGAATTGTGCCTATTGTGTCCGGGAGCATTCGAAGATGAGGAAGAGAAGATCGACGCGTTTGTGAAAGGATTACCGGAAAGAATCCAAGAAGATATAAGTTCACACGAGCCATCCTCCATACAACAGGCATGTAGAATGGCTCACAAACTAGTGAACCAGATTGAAGAAAGAATTAAAGAACAGACTGCTGAAGAGGCCAATGTGAAGCAAGTCAAAAGAAAGTGGGAGGAAAACGGTGATAAGAATCACCAATACAACAACAACAGCAATTACAACAATAATCGCAACAATTATCCCAACAATCGCAACATCAATCGCAACTACAACAAACGGCCCAACAACAACAACAACAACAACAACAGCAACTACAACAATCATCCCAACAACAATAATAACCGCAACAACAACAACAATCAGAAGCAACTATGCCAAAGGTGTGAAAAGAATCACTCGGGGTTCTGCACCAAATTTTGCAACAAGTGTAAAAGAAATGGTCATAGCGCGGCGAAGTGTGAGGTCTACGGACCAGGGGTTAATAGAACGAAAGGAACAAATGGTGTCGGAACGAGTAATGGCGGAGCAAGTAGTGTCGGAGCAAGTTATGCCAATGTAGTTTGTTATAAATGTGGAAAACCAGGCCACATTATTAGAAATTGCCCGAACCAGGAGAACACGAATGGACAAGGCCGTGGAAGAGTTTTCAATATTAATGCGGTAGAGGCACAGGAAGACCCGGAGCTTGTTACGGGTACGTTTCTTATTGACAATAAATCTGCTTACGTTTTATTTGATTCGGGTGCGGATAGAAGCTATATGAGTAGAGATTTTTGTGCTAAATTAAGTTGTCCATTGACGCCTTTGGATAGTAAATTTTTACTCGAATTAGCAAATGGTAAATTAATTTCAGCAGATAATATATGTCGGAATCGAGAAATTAAACTGGTTAGCGAAACATTTAAGATTGATTTGATACCAGTAGAGTTAGGGAGTTTTGATGTGATAATCGGTATGAACTGGTTGAAAGAAGTGAAAGCGGAGATCGTTTGTTACAAAAATGCAATTCGCATTATACGAGAAAAAGGAAAACCCTTAATGGTGTACGGAGAAAAGGGCAACACGAAGCTACATCTTATTAGCAATTTGAAGGCACAAAAACTAATAAGAAAAGGTTGCTATGCTGTTCTAGCACACGTCGAGAAAGTACAAACTGAAGAAAAGAGCATCAATGATGTTCCCATTGCAAAAGAATTTCCCGATGTATTTCCGAAAGAATTACCGGGATTACCCCCACATCGATCCGTTGAATTTCAAATAGATCTTGTACCAGGAGCTGCACCAATAGCTCGTGCTCCTTACAGACTCGCACCCAGCGAGATGAAAGAACTGCAAAGCCAATTACAAGAAATTTTAGAGCGTGGTTTCATTCGACCAAGCACATCACCGTGGGGAGCTCCTGTTTTGTTTGTCAAGAAGAAAGATGGTACATTCAGGTTGTGTATCGACTACCGAGAGTTGAACAAACTTACCATCAAGAACCGCTACCCACTACCGAGAATCGACGACTTATTTGATCAACTACAAGGCTCGTCTGTTTATTCAAAGATTGACTTACGTTCCGGGTATCATCAAATGCGGGTGAAAGAAGATGATATTCCAAAGACTGCTTTCAGAACACGTTACGGTCATTACGAGTTTATGGTCATGCCGTTTGGTTTAACTAATGCACCAACTGTGTTCATGGACCTTATGAACCGAGTGTGTGGACCATACCTTGACAAGTTTGTCATTGTTTTCATTGATGACATACTTATTTACTCAAAGAATGACCAAGAACACGGTGAACATTTGAGAAAGGTGTTAGAAGTATTGAGGAAGGAAGAATTGTACGCTAAGTTTTCAAAGTGTGCATTTTGGTTGGAAGAAGTTCAATTCCTCGGTCACATAGTGAACAAAGAAGGTATTAAGGTGGATCCGGCAAAGATAGAAACTGTTGAAAAGTGGAAAACCCCGAAAACTCCGAAACACATACGCCAGTTTTTAGGACTAGCTGGTTACTACAGAAGGTTCATCCAAGACTTTTCCAGAATAGCAAAACCCTTGACTGCATTAACGCATAAAGGGAAGAAATTTGAATGGAATGATGAACAAGAGAAAGCGTTTCAGTTATTGAAGAAAAAGCTAACTACGGCACCTATATTGTCATTGCCTGAAGGGAATGATGATTTTGTGATTTATTGTGACGCATCAAAGCAAGGTCTCGGTTGTGTATTAATGCAACGAACGAAGGTGATTGCTTATACGTCTAGACAATTGAAGATTCATAAAACAAAATTATACGACGCATGATTTGGAATTAGGCGCGGTTGTTTTTGCATTAAAGACTTGGAGGCACTACTTATATGGGGTCAAAAGTATTATATATACCGACCACAAAAGTCTTCAACACATATTTAATCAGAAACAACTGAATATGAGGCAGCGTAGGTGGATTGAATTATTGAATGATTACGATTTTGAGATTCGTTACCACCCGGGGAAGGCAAATGTGGTAGCCGATGCCTTGAGCAGGAAGGATAGAGAACCCATTCGAGTAAAATCTATGAATATAATGATTCATAATAACATTACTACTCAAATAAAGGAGGCGCAACAAGGAGTTTTAAAAGAGGGAAATTTAAAGGATGAAATACCCAAAGGATCGGAGAAGCATCTTAATATTCGGGAAGACGGAACCCGGTATAGGGCTGAAAGGATTTGGGTACCAAAATTTGGAGATATGCGAGAAATGGTACTTAGAGAAGCTCATAAAACCAGATACTCAATACATCCTGGAACGGGGAAGATGTACAAGGATCTCAAGAAACATTTTTGGTGGCCGGGTATGAAAGCCGATGTTGCTAAATACGTAGGAGAATGTTTGACGTGTTCTAAGGTCAAAGCTGAGCATCAGAAACCATCAGGTCTACTTCAACAACCCGAAATCCCGGAATGGAAATGGGAAAACATTACCATGGATTTCATCACTAAATTGCCAAGGACTGCAAGTGGTTTTGATACTATTTGGATAATAGTTGATCGTCTCACCAAATCAGCACACTTCCTACCAATAAGAGAAGATGACAAGATGGAGAAGTTAGCACGACTGTATTTGAAGGAAGTCATCTCCAGACATGGAATACCAATCTCTATTATCTCTGATAGGGATGGCAGATTTATTTCAAGATTCTGGCAGACATTACAGCAAGCATTAGGAACTCGTCTAGACATGAGTACTGCCTATCATCCACAAACTGATGGGCAGAGCGAAAGGACGATACAAACGCTTGAAGACATGCTACGAGCATGTGTTATTGATTTCGGAAACAGTTGGGATCGACATCTACCGTTAGCAGAATTTTCCTACAACAACAGCTACCATTCAAGCATTGAGATGGCGCCGTTTGAAGCACTTTATGGTAGAAAGTGCAGGTCTCCGATTTGTTGGAGTGAGGTGGGGGATAGACAGATTACGGGTCCGGAGATTATACAATAAACTACCGAGAAGATCATCCAAATTCAACAACGGTTGAAAACCGCCCAAAGTCGACAAAAGAGCTACGCTGAAATTAAAAGAAAAGATATAGAATTTGAAATTGGAGAGATGGTCATGCTTAAAGTTTCACCTTGGAAAGGCGTTGTTCGATTTGGTAAACGAGGGAAATTAAATCCAAGGTATATTGGACCATTCAAGATTATTGATCGTGTCGGACCAGTAGCTTACCGACTTGAGTTACCTCAACAACTCGTGGCTGTACATAACACTTTCCACGTCTCGAATTTGAAGAAATGTTTTGCTAAAGAAGATCTCACTATTCCGTTAGATGAAATCCAAATCAACGAAAAACTCCAATTCATCGAAGAACCCGTCGAAATAATGGATCGTGAGGTTAAAAGACTTAAGCAAAACAAGATACCAATTGTTAAGGTTCGATGGAATGCTCGTAGAGGACCCGAGTTCACCTGGGAGCGTGAAGATTAGATGAAGAAGAAATACCCGCATCTATTTCCAGAAGATTCGTCAACACCTTCAACAGCTTAAAATTTCGGGACGAAATTTATTTAACGGGTAGGTACTGTAGTGACCCGAATTTTTCCATGTTTATATATATTAATTGAGATTGATATTTACATGATTAAATGTTTCCAACATGTTAAGCAATCAAACTTGTTAAGACTTGATTAATTGAAATAGGTTTCATATAGACAATTGACCACCCAAGTTGACCGGTGATTCACGAACGTTAAAACTTGTAAAAAACTATATGATGACATATATATGGTTATATGTATAGTTAACATGATATTATGATAAGTAAACATATCATTAATTATATTAACAATGAACTACATATGTAAAAACAAGACTACTAACTTAATGATTTTGAAACGAGACATATATGTAACGTTTATCGTTGTAACGACATTTAATGTATATATATCATATTAAGAGATATTCGTACATCATAATATCATGATAATATAATAATTTAAAATCTCTTTTGATATTATAAACATTGGGTTAACAACATTTAACAAGATCGTTAACCTAAAGGTTTCAAAACAACACTTACATGTAACGACTAACGATGACTTAACGACTCAGTTAAAATGTATATACATGTAGTGTTTTAATATGTATTTATACACTTTTGAAAGACTTCAATACACTTATCAAAATACTTCTACTTAACAAAAATGCTTACAATTACATTCTCGTTCAGTTTCATCAACAATTCTACTCGTATGCACCCGTATTCGTACTCGTACAATACACAGCTTTTAGATGTATGTACTATTGGTATATACACTCCAATGATCAGCTCTTAGCAGCCCATGTGAGTCACCTAACACATGTGGGAACCATCATTTGGCAACTAGCATGAAATATCTCATAAGATTACAAAAATATGAGTAATCATTCATGACTTATTTACATGAAAACAAAATTACATATCCTTTATATCTAATCCATACACCAACGACCAAAAACACCTACAAACACTTTCATTCTTCAATTTTCTTCATCTAATTGAACTCTCTAAAGTTCTATCTTCAAGTTCTAAGTGTTCTTCATAAATTCCAAAAGTTCTAGTTTCATAAAATCAAGAATACTTTCAAGTTTGCTAGCTCACTTCCAATCTTGTAAGGTGATCATCCAACCTCAAGAAATCTTTGTTTCTTACAGTAGGTTATCATTCTAATACAAGGTAATAATCATATTCAAACTTTGGTTCAATTTCTATAACTATAACAATCTTATTTCAAGTGATGATCTTACTTGAACTTGTTTTCGTGTCATGATTTTGCTTCAAGAACTTTGAGCCATCCAAGGATCCATTGAAGCTAGATCCATTTTTCTCTTTTCCAGTAGGTTCATCCAAGGAACTTAAGGTAGTAATGATGTTCATAACATCATTCGATTCATACATATAAAGCTATCTTATTCGAAGGTTTAAACTTGTAATCACTAGAACATAGTTTAGTTAATTCTAAACTTGTTCGCAAACAAAAGTTAATCCTTCTAACTTGACTTTTAAAATCAACTAAACACATGTTCTATATCTATATGATATGCTAACTTAATGATTTAAAACCTGGAAACACGAAAAACACCGTAAAACCGGATTTACGCCGTCGTAGTAACACCGCGGGCTGTTTTGGGTTAGTTAATTAAAAACTATGATAAACTTTGATTTAAAAGTTGTTATTCTGAGAAAATGATTTTTATTATGAACATGAAACTAAATCCAAAAATTATGGTTAAACTCAAAGTGGAAGTATGTTTTCTAAAATGGTCATCTAGACGTCGTTCTTTCGACTGAAATGACTACCTTTACAAAAACGACTTGTAACTTATTTTTCCGACAAGAAACCTATACTTTTTTTGTTTAGATTCATAAAATAGAGTTCAATATGAAACCATAGCAATTTGATTCACTCAAAACGGATTTAAAATGAAGAAGTTATGGGTAAAACAAGATTGGATAATTTTTCTCATTTTAGCTACGTGAAAATTGGTAACAAATCTATTCCAACCATAACTTAATCAACTTGTATTATATATTATGTAATCTTGAGATACCATAGACACGTATACAATGTTTTGACCTATCATGTCGACACATCTATATATATTTTGGAACAACCATAGACACTCTATATGTGAATGTTGGAGTTAGCTATACAGGGTTGAGGTTGATTCCAAAATATATATAGTTTGAGTTGTGATCAATACTGAGATACGTATACACTGGGTCGTGGATTGATTCAAGATAATATTTATCGATTTATTTCTGTACATCTAACTGTGGACAACTAGTTGTAGGTTACTAACGAGGACAGCTGACTTAATAAACTTAAAACATCAAAATATATTAAAAGTGTTGTAAATATATTTTGAACATACTTTGATATATATGTATATATTGTTATAGGTTCGTGAATCAACCAGTGGCCAAGTCTTACTTCCCGACGAAGTAAAAATCTGTGAAAGTGAGTTATAGTCCCACTTTTAAAATCTAATATTTTTGGGATGAGAATACATGCAGGTTTTATAAATGATTTACAATATAGACACAAGTACGTGAAACTACATTCTATGGTTGAATTATCGAAATCGAATATGCCCCTTTTTATTAAGTCTGGTAATCTAAGAATTAGGGAACAGACACCCTAATTGACGCGAATCCTAAAGATAGATCTATTGGGCCTAACAAACCCCATCCAAAGTACCGGATGCTTTAGTACTTCGAAATTTATATCATATCCGAAGGGTGTCCCGGAATGATGGGGATATTCTTATATATGCATCTTGTTATTGTCGGTTACCAGGTGTTCACCATATGAATGATTTTTATCTCTATGTATGGGATGTGTATTGAAATATGAAATCTTGTGGTCTATTGTTACGATTTGATATATATAGGTTAAACCTATAACTCACCAACATTTTTGTTGACGTTTTAAGCATGTTTATTCTCAGGTGATTATTAAGAGCTTTCGCTGTCGCATACTTAAATAAGGACAAGATTTGGAGTCCATGCTTGTATGATATTGTGTAAAAACTGCATTCAAGGAACTTATTTTGTTGTAACATATTTGTATTGTAAACCATTATGTAATGGTCGTGTGTAAACAGGATATTTTAGATTATCATTATTTGATAATCTACGTAAAGCTTTTTAAACCTTTATTGATGAAATAAAGGTTATGGTTTGTTTAAAAATGAATGCAGTCTTTGAAAAACGTCTCATATAGAGGTCAAAACCTCGCAACGAAATCAATTAATATGGAACGTTTTTAATCAATAAGAACGGGACATTTCACAAGGCTCATCGGTTTATTCTAAGATTGATTTACGTTCTGAGTATCATCAAATGCGGGTGAAGGAGGATGATATTCCAAAGACTGCTTTTAGGACGTGTTACGCTCATTACGAGTTTATGGTTATGCCGTTTGGGTTGAATAACGCACCAGCTGTGTTCATGGACCTCATGAACCGAGTGTGTGGACCATACCTTGACAAGTTTGTCATTGTTTTCATCGATGACATACTTATTTACTCAAAGAATGACCAAGAGCATGAAGAACATTTGAGAAAAGTGCTAGAGTTATTAAGGAAGGAAAAATTGTACGCTAAGTTTTCAAAGTGTGCATTTTGGTTGGAAGAAGTTCAATTCCTCGGTCACATAGTGAACAAAGAAGGTATTCAGGTGGATCCATCAAAGATTGGAACCGTTGAAAATGGGAAACCCCGAAAACTCCGAAGCATATACGCCAATTTTTAGGACTAGCTGGTTACTACAGAAGGTTCATCCAAGATTTTTCCAGAATAGCAAAACCCTTGACTACATTAATGCATAAAGGGAGGAAATTTGAATGAAAGGATGAACAAGAGAAAGCGTTTCAATTGTTAAAGAAAAAGTTAACTACGGCACCTATATTATCATTATCTGAAGGGAATGATAATTTTGTGATATATTGTGACGCTTCAAAGCAATGTCTCGATTGTGTATTAATGCAACGAACGAAGGTAATTGCTTATGCGTCTAGACAATTGAAGATTCACGAGCAGAATTATACGACGCATGATTTGGAATTAGGCGCGGTTGTTTTTGCATTAAAGACTTGGAGGCACTACTTATATGGGGTCAAAAGTATTATATATACCGACCACAAAAGTCTTCAACACATATTTAATCAGAAACAACTGAACATGAGACACCGCATGTGGATTGAATTGTTGAATGATTACGACTTTTGAGATTCGTTACCACCCGGGGAAGGCAAATGTGGTTGCCGACGCCTTGAGCAGAAAGGATAGAGAACTCATTCGAGTAAAAGCTATGAATATAATGATTCACAATAACCTTACTACTCAAATAAAGGAGGCGCAACAAGGAGTTTTAAAAGAGGGAAATTTAAAGGATGAAATACCCAAAGGATTGGAGAAGCATCTTAATATTCAGGAAGACGGAACCCGGTATAGGGCTGAAAGAATTTGGGTACCAAAATTTGGAGATATGAGAGAAATGGTACTTAGAGAAGCTCATAAAACCAAATACTCAATACACCCTGGAACGGGGAAGATGTACAAGGATCTCAAGAAACATTTTTGGTGGCAGGGTATGAAAGCCGATGTTGCTAAATACGTAGGAGAATGTTTGACGTGTTCTAAGGTCAAAGCGGAGCATCAGAAACCATCAGGTCTACTTCAACAACCCGAAATCCCGGAATGAAAATGGGAAAACATTACCATGGATTTCATCACTAAATTGCCAAGGACTGCAAGTGATTTTGATACTATTTGGGTAATAGTTGATCGTCTCACCAAATCAGCACACTTCTTGCCAATAAGAGAAGATGACAAGATGGAGAAGTTAACACCATTGTATTTGAAGGAAGTCATCTCCAGACATGGAATACCAATCTCTATTATCTCTGATAGAGATGGTAGATTTATTTCAAGATTCTGGCAGACATTACAGCAAGCATTAGGAACTTGAAAGGACCCGTCCTAATCCATCTGGACGAAGTCTTCAACAGCTGGTCCCATTGCGAGGTTCTGACCTCTATATGCCATGAACGACTCCATGTAATATGAGCAAATGCACAGCGGAAGATTTCTTTCATACCTGAGAATAAACATGCTTTAAAGTGTCAACCAAAAGGTTGGTGAGTTCATAGGTTTAACATAAATAATCGTTTCATAATTTTAATAGACCACAAGATTTCATATTTCCATTTCTCATAAACATACGTCCCATGCATAGAGACAAAAATATCATTAATATCGATTGAACACCTGGTAACCGACATTCACAATGTACATATAAGAATATCCCCATCATTCCGGGATCCTCCTTCGGACTTGATATAAATTTCGAAGTACTAAAGCATCCGGTACTTTGGATGGGGCTTGTTAGGCCCAATAGATCTATCTTTAAGATTCGCGTCAATTAGGGTGTCTGTTCCCTAATTCTTAGATTACCAGACTTAATAAAAAGGGGCATATTCGATTTCGATAATTCAACCATAGAATGTAGTTTCACGTACTTGTGTCTATTTTGTAAATCATTTATAAAACCTGCATGTATTCTCATCCCAAAAATATTAGATTTTAAAAGTGGGACTATAACTCACGCATATAAATATTGTAAAACAGTTAATAAAGCATTTGCATGTATTCTCAGCCCAAAAACGTAAAGAGTAAAAGGGAGCAAATGAAACTCACGCATATAAATATTGCAAAAAAAAAAAAAAACAGTTATTTAAACATTGCATGTATTCTCAGCCCAAAAATGTAAAGGGTAAAAAGGGAGCAAATGAAACTCACCATATTGTATTTTGTAGTAAAAATACATATGACGACATTGAACAAGTGCAGGGTTGGCCTCGGATTCACGAACCTATATTAGTTATATATATTAAAACATATAATAGCAACTAACAAAACTATATATTAATAATTTACATATCGTATTACTAAATAAGTTATATTTATCCTATATACTTTAAGTAATTAATATTTATTTATATAATACATTTATTAATATAGTAAATACTTATTAGAGTAATTTAGTAATATAATATTTATCATTTTTCATAATATATTAAAAATAGAAATTTATTTCAAGGTTTATATATATATATATATATATATATATATATATATATATATATAAAACTTACTTAATATCATTTTAATAATAAAGATTTAGTAATATGTAATAAATATATATTTGTAATGTATTTTTGTAAAATAATACTTATTTGTCATAATAACAATAATAGTGGTAATAATGATGATAGTAATAATAAATACTACCTCACAAGTAAAGCTCCAAAAAGAAAATAAATTGCCTCAGCCCGGGCTCGAACCCAAGACCTCTTGTTCATCTATTAAACACTCAAACCAGCTGAACCATTTTGTGTTTCTGACTATTAATTTGACCCAGATTTATATAACATGTTTCCATCTGTTATCCATCTTCTTAGTCCATGAATTAAACAAAGAAGCCCATATTATCAATAAATTAAGCCTGTCCGTCTCCTAACTAATTAGCCTGATCCAGATGGTTTAATAAACCCAATTACACTTAATTCAAAACACCTCAGCTCACTAGCAACCTTGAGGGTTTCGTTTATAATCTTTTTTTTTTATTTGCTCATAACATCATCGAACAAAAATCATACTCATCAATCTATATCACATTCATCATCTCGATCATTATTCCTATCATTTTATGTGTCATCGTATCATCGTTCATCATAACCGTCTTCCTCGTTCATCACCATCTTCATCTACTTCTTCCATTATCATCATCTTCATTTATTCTCATCATCATATACCGTCACTCACCATCATTATCTTTATTGTCACCATCATAATCAAAATCATTCCATCAACGTTTATTATCATCATCATCTTATTATCTAATGAACCACAAACAGCCTAATGGCATGCTTCGAGTGAAATGAGCTCAAAAGGAAAAAAGCTTTGGTCCATCTTGTTTATCAAAAGATTGTTTGTTGTTATTTTCAACCTCGTGACCACAGAATCGGGTCAAGGATACAAAGATCACAGGCAGGTAAGCATGTACTATGTATTATAGTATATCTATTGGTTTCGATAATTTGAACCTGGCAGGTGGAAATGAGAAGAAAACATGGACAGTTGACCCACTTATCTTTGTTATAAAGTTTCGGCCCAGCTGGTACTCGAATGCAACTAGCAGGAAAACAACAATTTAGCATATATGGATTTCAATCATTGTGTTGGTTTTGAGTAGGTACACATCACTCTCCATTATCCTTCCACTAGGAAAAGGTTACCGACACTTTTAGAAAAGAATTTTGTATAAATATATAAGTAGTGTTATAGGAATCATCCTATTTTATTTATCACTTCAAAAGTCTCGATTTACTTCAATCACCCATTTTCGTTTCTTTCACAGATATACAAAAACATATATAGTAACTTTATCAGAAAAGAAGTAGCAAGCTTAATGGGTTGTGAAGGTTTTTTTTTTTTTTGTCGACGGGTGGTGATGACACAAGGTGGCGTATGAGAGATTATAAGGTGGCCGAAGATGAACAAAGGTGGTGATGTGGGAGTGGTCCGATTGAGATTGATTTCGAGCAGGTGAAAACAACATCGTTTAGAATGGGTAGCGAAGTAATGGTGATGGTTGTCAAAGATGGATGATAATTGATGTGTTGGTTCTCAAACGAACATATATAGTAGTTGGTTCTCAGTTTGGGTTAGCAGCGAAACAGGAAACACAAAAAAAAATGGTTCGCTGGTGTTGCAACCCAAAAGAGTGAATATGGCGGTTTGGGTTTGTGATGATTTACAAGGTTTAGAAATCATAAAGTGAACGATTCGTATTGGAAAGCTTCAGAAGTGAATTTGTGATTTTTGGATCTTTAGAATAAGTAAAGATCGTGATTTGTAGTTTTGATGTTTCATAAATATGAAATCTTCGAGTTGAATAAGAATCATTGAATATGTAATCGTGATCAAACTAGTCTTTGGTTTTGTGGAATTGTGTTTATATTTGTTATAATGATGAATGATGAAAGTTGAAGATGGTGATCGAATATGGTTATTTAGGGTTGTGGGTTGATGTTAGTGGTGTTGTGTTGAAGTAGCTGGGTAGTAGTAAATCATGATATGGTAACCATATTTGCTGGTTGAATACAACTCACTAATCGAATGAATTCAACTCAAGGACAGAAGAAATATAAAAATATAAACTTGATTAAGATGACTGACAGATTTTTGAAAGATGCTCAATGGATCGAATCATAATTGTACGAGCTGAAAGTGATGTTTAACAAAATGACACGCAGAAACAAAAATCAAATAAAGCAGAATCGTACTATATATCTGATTTGAATAAAATACATAAACTTTATTCTATGATTAATATTAATAATTAATATTAACTAATATTAATAAAGATAATAATATTACTTTTAATATTTTCAAGAATATGACAATACTAATTAAATATAATTATACTAATAATAATAATCATAGTATTATTTATAGATTAATAACAATGATACATAAAAAAAATAATGTAAATAAAAATAAATAAATAAAATGTTAATTTTTAATAATAATAATAATAATAATAATAATAATAATAATAATAATAATAATAATAATAATAATAATAATAATAATAATAATAATAATAATAATAATTCTAATAATAATAATAATAGTCTTATTAATAACTATCATTATAATCTAATAATAATATAAGTAAGGATATCAATTTAAATGTACCAGTTTTCATATTTATATATTATTTATCAAAAATAACAATATAATTACCTCTGATATTAATATTAACAATAATACTATCAAATTAGTAATCTTAATAATAAATGTAATAATAATATAATATGATAATACTTTCTATCTTAATAATAATAAATTTTAATAATAATGATTCTTAATGGTATTGATAATAATAAAGATATAACAATTACTTGTTATAAATTTTATGTCAAAGTATTATATATTAAGATAACTGATCTTATTATAACTATTGATACTTATTTTAATGATAATAATAAAAGTAATAATGGCAAACATTAACATAATAACTATATCACTAAATTTTTCATTAATATATTTAATTTGTAATATATAAGTAATTACATGTATAGTTATTTACATATACATTTCTATTTACGATTTAAGGTTCGTGAATCGTCGTAAATGGTCAAGGTCAAATGTATACACAAACACAGTTCAAAGTTTTCGAGACTCAACATTATAGACTTTGCTTATCGTGTCGAAATCATATAAGATTAAGTTTAAATTTGGTCGGAAATTCCCGGGTCATCACAGTACCTACCCGTTAATGAAATTTCGTCCCGAAATTTGAGTGAGGTCGTCATGGCTAACAATAAATATATTTTCCTGACGAATATGACCTGATAAATAGATTTTTATCATTATTGAATAATACAGATAAAATAATTCGACTATTCGAAGAGCACGAATGAAGCTATCACAAAAGAGTGAAATGAATAAATGAAGTTTTGTTTTAACTTTTGACGTTGTCTTGGTTGAATTCTGGAATTCAAGGGATTTAAAAGAAAATCTTGAAGATCTATAAGATCTGATTCTTCAGAATTTATGGAAATTAAGATCTCTTTAATTAAATACGGTGATCTGCCCCGATTACTACGTCTGATATTTCCTTTATAAATTTACCTTTTCCGTTCCATTCTTTTCCACCACTCCCATTTTCTATACTTTCATTCTTAATTCTTACTTCTAAAAGATTTTGAAAATGCTTCATTCAGTTCTAATCATTGATATTTTCCTAATTATCATCTCTGTCATCCTTCTTTTCAATCTTCCACCATAAGAATCTGTTTAATTCTACTACTACCTTGGGGTGATACTATTCTTAATTCTACCGTGTCTTTTATATTGCTCTTCGTATTAATATCCACAGTTTGTAACATTCGTGTCGTCGTTGGGCTTTATATTTTCTCTTATATTTTGGAGCTCTTCGCCTTTTTTATTATTCTCTCGACCTCTAATAAAGCGAGTAACGGCCCAGAATTCATAAGTATGGAATTTTTGGATAAACATCATGTTCTAAATAAGAAAGAATGTATTAGCACGATTTGATTTATCAAATTACCAGAATCACTGAGAATAGAACGATCAAGAATATACTTTCTTGATATGTTCAGAAGTTAAGCATAATGAAAGAGTTATGTAACATGGCACGTGATGACGTTAGGATCTGTGAATCATCATGTTCCATTTAGAAACTCAGCATGACTTACTGTAATATAATCACGTTGATCAAGTGTCATTATATTATACTAACTCATGCATCAGTTCCCAACATTACTTCAATAACATTCATATTTTAAACTCAAAATTTTACAGAATATAGAAGCTAAAAGTTTCTATATTATGTAATACTGATAGCACGAAGAGATTAAATGATTTCAGATAGTATTAGTTATAAAAATATATTCAGAAATATCGAGGATATTTATAATAAAAGATACGATAATATCTTTGAATATCTAAGATCAGAGGATGATGGAGACTATCGTCCGCAAGGGTTTAGAGTAATGAGCAAAATATTCACTAAGGACTTCAGCAGACATTGAATCATTTAGATTTTTTGAAGTCAAACTTATTCTTTGTGATTTGTCCACGGCTTCTTTCATAGTTTTGCATAATCCGCTTTTTGGTACTAAATTTTCTATTGAATGTTTCCAATATAATGATACACAGGAAGCACGAGGAGGTATATAATTTCGAGCGAGAATATTTATGAAAATATCCTCAGAAATATATCGAAGATATTGATGATGATATTTTGGAATTTCTAAGTTCGATGGTTGATGGAGAAAGATTTTTTGCAAGATTTTAACATGACTCCGGAGCAAGATATTCTCTAAAGATTTCAACGGATCCAGAATTATCTGGATTCTTTGAATATAGGGTATGGTCCTTGTATTTGTTCTTGGTCTTCTTCATGGTTAACTCTATCCGTTTTCCAGTTCCAACGTTTCTGTTATTCTTTATCATCAAACTTCCGACGACTAAGGTTGTTTACGGTTGCCTACAGTTTCTGCTGCTTCATTCAGTTTTTTTTTTTTTTTTCAACATTCAGAGTATCGATTCGTAAACTGGATGCCTTTTCAAAATTTCAGAATTGAAGATCGTAATTCTAGGAGATAATTGTTATATGTATACATATAACTATTGATGTAGAAATGCTACGAGATTTCAAAATACTAATTGCTAATTCCCGGTAGTTGGTATAGTATTCTCGTTATAAGATGTAAATGAGTAAATGATAGGGTTTCACTGAATATAGTGATTTTTCGGAAAGTCAAAGATCAATGGAGTTGTTGGTAAATTTACTGCTAACGTGATGAGATATAAACGATTTCCCGGTATCGATGACGAAAGGAAAATTATATATCAGGGTTATAATAAGCTAATCCGAGTGAAAAGTCGAAGTTGACTTGCTAAAGCTGTGACAAATTGGCTAATTTGGAGAGGGATTGTAAAGTTATTTTCGGTAATAACAACGCCAAAAGAGCTAGTATAGATACGTGTTAAACGTTTACTCAGGTTCCGAGAGTTTTTCAGGTGCATAACTATATGCATAATTCTTTTCTTCCGTAGATGAAGTGCGGTTAGTTTATCCTTTCGATTGAGGTGTTTTCAAGAATCATGAAAGGTTTGAACGTGGATTGTAATCGTCAAGATACAATTGAGGTTTAAGATGAAATCAAGTGGCAAACTTGAAGAATTGTTTAGTTTCATATGTTTTAATCAATATTTTAATTCATTTTAATTGTTCAATGTTATTAGTTCACAGTCGATAGTCCACAAATAACAGTCCAATAATTCATATATAATTTAATATATAATATTCGAATTAATTAATAAATATCGTGACCCGTGTACATGTCTCAGACTCGATCACAACTCAAAGTATATATATTATTATAGAATCAACCTCAACCCTGTATAGAGAAATTGATCATTACTGCATATAGAGTGTCTATGGTGATTCCAAATAATATATATAGATGCGTCGATATGATATGTCAAAACCTTGTATACATGTCCCGATATTTAAAGTGCGTAAAATAAATACAGAAATTAAATAACGATAAATAAAGTGCGTAAAGTAAATAACAGAAATTTAATGGCGATAAATAACATTGCGAGAATGTAAATTGCGATAAAATAAATTGCGATAAATAAAATGTAATCAGTTAGCTAGGAACAGTTAGCTAGGATTTTGTTAGCGTGGATTCTTAACAATATTTCTCATAGTTAATTTGTTTGTTTCTAACAAATTTTATTTTGTCCAATGTTTTCTTCATTATGCCACTTGTCAAATTCTGATAGGTCAAAATCCAAATATGAAATTGAATGAAAATGGTTATTCTGTGATGAACGAATTCGTATAGCTGTGGTTGCAAATAGGATAGTAAATGACTGTTGAATCAGATTCGAAGAATGTACAGTGTAACTTATTAATGCGAAATCTAAATATTCCTCGGGTATTACCTACCCGTTAAAATATTTTCACCATTAACAGTTGGTACAATAAAAATTTTAATTACAATCTTTATGAAAACATATATACATATATATTTTCTTCAGACGTAATTATGGATTTAATGAGTCAATGTGATATTAAACTCATCAGATTTACGGCTAGAACTAGAGTACATAATCTCTAAAATATTAGAGATTACATAATCACCATGAAGAACGAAGATAATTGATGTAGAACGTCATGTAGAACGATGATTATACTCGAGGTACAGAATGAGATGTCGAAGCTGGTGATGCAGATGTTGTTATTGGTGGTACTAGTGCTGTTGGTGCTGAAGTTGGTGATGTTACTGGTGTTGGTGATACTGTTGGTGTTTGCAAACTGTGTACCGTGCTTTCTAAAGTTAACACTCGAGCTCGGAGTTCTTTAACTTCTTCTATTAACCCTGGTTGGTTATCAGTGTGGGGTAGAGATTGGATATCTTCTCTAGTTCCATTAATGGTAGTCTCAAGACGAAAAATTCTGGCAAAAAGAGTATAAACGGTGTTGCGAACAGGTTCACCGGTGAGCGGGTCGAGTACTCCAAGGTTAGGTGGTAGATTCGATTCATGATATGGAGTACCTTCTTCCCTTCTCCATAGGGTGAGTATGTCGCAAACCCACCCCCATTTTCTCCAGTAATCACGATAGTTGATTGATTGGTGTGCTCCTGTCACGCTGTCTTCGGAGTCGGAGGAACTTGGTCGATTCGTAGAGGCCATCTTACGCGTTCTCAGGAAAGATTTTTGATATGAAGAGTTTAGTGACAGTAATTGATAGTTGGATGGTATTCTCAATGCATAATTTACATAGATATATATAGTACCAGGATCCCTTAAATTAAGGAGAAATTTACGAGAGATATCAGGCAAGGTCTACAGTAACATATACGCTAAGATATGAATTGTCAGATACGCTAAGATATGAATTGTGTCTATACACTATTCATGCAGTCAATGCAGTAAAACGTGTCTAGACTAATAATACTGAGCAGGTAATTTCCTAAGGATGATAAGCAGATGATTTCCGGCAAAAATGATAAGCAAAACTTTTGACATGCAGACACGGTCGAAGTCCAGACTCACTAATGCATCCTAACGACTATCAGTTAGAAACACTAATGCAAGACCCGGTTTGCTAATACCACCGCTCTGATACCAACTGAAAAGACCCGTCCTAATCCATCTGGATGAAGTCTTCCACAGCTGGTCCCATTGCAAGGTTCTGACCTCTATATGCCATGAACGACTCCATGTAATATGAGCAAATGCACAGCGGAAGATTTCTTTCATACCTGAGAATAAACATGCTTTAAAGTGTCAACCAAAAGGTTGGTGAGTTCATAGGTTTAACATAAATAATCGTTTCATAATTTTAATAGACCACAAGATTTCATATTTCCATTTCTCATAAACATACGTCCCATGCATAGAGACAAAAATATCATTAATATCGATTGAACACCTGGTAACCGACATTCACAATGTACATATAAGAATATCCCCATCATTCCGGGATCCTCCTTCGGACTTGATATAAATTTCGAAGTACTAAAGCATCCGGTACTTTGGATGGGGCTTGTTAGGCCCAATAGATCTATCTTTAAGATTCGCGTCAATTAGGGTGTCTGTTCCCTAATTCTTAGATTACCAGACTTAATAAAAAGGGGCATATTCGATTTCGATAATTCAACCATAGAATGTAGTTTCACGTACTTGTGTCTATTTTGTAATTCATTTATAAAACCTGCATGTATTCTCATCCCAAAAATATTAGATTTTAAAAGTGGGACTATAACTCACGCATATAAATATTGTAAAACAGTTAATAAAGCATTTGCATGTATTCTCAGCCCAAAAACGTAAAGAGTAAAAGGGAGCAAATGAAACTCACGCATATAAATATTGCAAAAAAAAAAAAACAGTTATTTAAACATTGCATGTATTCTCAGCCCAAAAATGTAAAGGGTAAAAAGGGAGCAAATGAAACTCACCATATTGTATTTTGTAGTAAAAATACATATGACGACATTGAACAAGTGCAGGGTTGGCCTCGGATTCACGAACCTATATTAGTTATATATATTAAAACATATAATAGCAACTAACAAAACTATATATTAATAATTTACATATCGTATTACTAAATAAGTTATATTTATCCTATATACTTTAAGTAATTAATATTTATTTATATAATACATTTATTAATATAGTAAATACTTATTAGAGTAATTTAGTAATATAATATTTATCATTTTTCATAATATATTAAAAATAGAAATTTATTTCAAGGTTTATATATATATATATATATATATATATATATATATATATATATATATATATATAACTTACTTAATATCATTTTAATAATAAAGATTTAGTAATATGTAATAAATATATATTTGTAATGTATTTTTGTAAAATAATACTTATTTGTCATAATAACAATAATAGTGGTAATAATGATGATAGTAATAATAAATACTACCTCACAAGTAAAGCTCCAAAAAGAAAATAAATTGCCTCAGCCCGGGCTCGAACCCAAGACCTCTTGTTCATCTATTAAACACTCAAACCAGCTGAACCATTTTGTGTTTCTGACTATTAATTTGACCCAGATTTATATAACATGTTTCCATCTGTTATCCATCTTCTTAGTCCATGAATTAAACAAAGAAGCCCATATTATCAATAAATTAAGCCTGTCCATCTCCTAACTAATTAGCCTGATCCAGATGGTTTAATAAACCCAATTACACTTAATTCAAAACACCTCAGCTCACTAGCAACCTTGAGGGTTTCGTTTATAATATTTTTTTTTTATTTGCTCATAACATCATCGAACAAAAATCATACTCATCAATCTATATCACATTCATCATCTCGATCATTATTCTTATCATTTTATGTGTCATCGTATCATCGTTCATCATAACCGTCTTCCTCGTTCATCACCATCTTCATCTACTTCTTCCATTATCATCATCTTCATTTATTCTCATCATCATATACCGTCACTCACCATCATTATCTTTATTGTCACCATCATAATCAAAATCATTCCATCAACGTTTATTATCATCATCGTCTTATTATCTAATGAACCACAAACAGCCTAATGGCATGCTTCGAGTGAAATAAGCTCAAAAGGAAAAAAGCTTTGGTCCATCTTGTTTATCAAAAGATTGTTTGTTGTTATTTTCGACCTCGTGACCACAGAATCGGGTCAAGGATACAAAGATCACGGGCAGGTAAGCATGTACTATGTATGATAGTATATCTATTGGTTTCGATAATTTGAACCTGGCAGGTGGAAATGAGAAGAAAACATGGACAGTTGACCCACTTATCTTTGTTATAAAGTTTTGGCCCGGCTGGTACTCGAATGCAACTAGCAGGAAAACAACAATTTAGCATATATGGATTTCAATCATTGTGTTGGTTTTGAGTAGGTACACATCACTCTCCATTATCCTCCCACTAGGAAAAGGTTACCGACACTTTTAGAAAAGAATTTTGTATAAATATATAAGTAGTGTTATAGGAATCATCCTATTTTATTTATCACTTCAAAAGTCTCGATTTACTTCAATCACCCATTTTCGTTTCTTTCACAGATATACAAAAACATATATAGTAACTTTATCAGAAAAGAAGTAGCAAGCTTAATGGGTTGTGAAGGTTTTTTTTTTTTTTTTTTTTTTTTTGTCGACGGGTGGTGATGACACAAGGTGGCGTATGAGAGATTATAAGGTGCCGAAGATGAACAAAGGTGGTGATGTGGGAGTGGTCCGATTGAGATTGATTTCGAGCAGGTGAAAACAACATCGTTTAGAATGGGTAGCGAAGTAATGGTGATGGTTGTCAAAGATGGATGATAATTGATGTGTTGGTTCTCAAACGAACATATATAGTAGTTGGTTCTCAGTTTGGGTTAGCAGCAAAACAGGAAACACAAAAAAAAATGGTTCGCTGGTGTTGCAACCCAAAAGAGTGAATATGGCGGTTTAGGTTTGTGATGATTTACAAGGTTTAGAAATCATAAAGTGAACAATTCGTATTGGAAAGCTTCAGAAGTGAATTTGTGATTTTTGGATCTTTAGAATAAGTAAAGATCGTGATTTGTAGTTTTGATGTTTCATAAATATGAAATCTTCGAGTTGAATAAGAATCATTGAATATGTAATCGTGATCAAACTAGTCTTTGGTTTTGTGGAATTGTGTTTATATTTGTTATAATGATGAATGATGAAAGTTGAAGATGGTGATCGAATATGGTTATTTAGGGTTGTGGGTTGATGTTAGTGGTGTTGTGTTGAAGTAGCTGGGTAGTAGTAAATCATGATATGGTAACCATATTTGCTGGTTGAATACAGCTCACTAATCGAATGAATTCAACTCAAGGACAGAAGAAATATAAAAATATAAACTTGATAAAGATGACTGACAGATTTTTGAAAGATGCTCAATGGATCGAATCATAATTGTACGAGCTGAAAGTGATGTTTAACAAAATGACACGCAGAAACAAAAATCAAATAAAGCAGAATCAAAATCAAATAAAGCAGAATCGTACTATATATCTGATTTGAATAAAATACACAAACTTTATTCTATGATTAATATTAATAATTAATATTAATTAATATTAATAAAGATAATAATATTACTTTTAATATTTTCAAGAATATGATA
Organism: Rutidosis leptorrhynchoides; assembly: GCF_046630445.1. NCBI lineage: Eukaryota > Viridiplantae > Streptophyta > Magnoliopsida > Asterales > Asteraceae > Rutidosis > Rutidosis leptorrhynchoides. The sequence goes on along the minus strand of NC_092335.1, from coordinate 44,543,813 downwards.
ATACTAATTAAATATAATTATACTAATAATAATAATCATAGTATTATTTATAGATTAATAACAATGATACATAAAAAAAATAATGTAAATAAAAATAAATAAATAAAATGTTGATTTTTAATAATAATAATAATAATAATAATAATAATAATAATAATAATAATAATAATAATAATAATAATAATAATAATAATAATAATAATAATAATAATAATAATAATAATAATAATAATAATAATAATAATAATAATAATAATAATAATAATAATAATAATAATAATAATAGTCTTATTAATAACTATCATTATAATCTAATAATAATATTAGTAAGGATATCAATTTAAATGTACCAGTTTTCATATTTATATATTATTTATCAAAAATAACAATATAATTACCTCTGATATTAATATTAACAATAATACTATCAAATTAGTAATCTTAATAATAAATGTAATAATAATATAATATGATAATACTTTCTATCTTAATAATAATAAATTTTAATAATAATGATTCTTAATGGTATTGATAATAATAAAGATATAACAATTACTTGTTATAAATTTTATGTCAAAGTATTATATATTAAGATAACTGATCTTGTTATAACTATTGATACTTATTTTAATGATAATAATAAAAGTAATAATGGCAAACATTAACATAATAACTATATCACCAAATTTTTCATTAATATATTTAATTTGTAATATATAAGTAATTACATGTATAGTTATTTACATATACATTTCTATTTACGATTTAAGGTTCGTGAATCGTCGTAAATGGTCAAGGTCAAATGTATACACAAACACAGTTCAAAGTTTTCGAGACTCAACATTATAGACTTTGCTTATCGTGTCGAAATCATATAAGATTAAGTTTAAATTTGGTCAGAAATTCCCGGGTCATCACAGAACTCGTCTAGACATGAGTACTGCTTATCATCTACAAACTGATGGGTAGAGCGAAAGGACGATACAAATGCTTGAAGACATGCTACGAGCATGTGTTATTGATTTCGGAAACAATTGGGATCGACACCTTCCGTTAGCAGAATTTTCCTACAACAACAGCTACCATTCAAGCATTGATATGGCGCCGTTTGAAGCACTTTATGGTAGAAAGTGCAGGTCTTCGATTTGTTGGAGTGAAGTGGGGGATAGACAGATTACGGGTCTGGAGATAATACAAGAAACTACCGAGAAGATCATCCAAATTCAACAACGGTTGAAAACAGCCCAAAGTCGACAAAAGAGCTACGCCGACATTAAAAGAAAAGATATAGAATTTGAAATTAGAGAGATGGTCATGCTTAAGGTTGCACCTTGGAAAGGCGTTGTTCGATTTGGTAAATGAGGGAAATTAAATCCAAGGTATATAGGACCATTTAAGATTATTGATCGTGTCGGACCAGTAGCTTACCGACTTGAATTACCACAATAACTCGCGGCTGTATATAACACTTTCCACGTCTCAAATTTTAAGAAATGTTTTGCTAAAGAAGATATCACTATTTCGTTAGACAAAATTCAAATCAACGAAAAACTTCAATTCGTCGAAGAACCCGTCGAAATAATGGATCGTGAGGTTAAAAGACTTAAGCAAAACAAGATACCAATTGTTAAAGTTCGATGGAATGCTCGTAGAGGACCCGAGTTCACCTGGGAACGAGAAGATCAGATGAAGAAGAAATACCCGCACTTATTTCCAGAAGATACGTCAACACCTCCAACTGTTTAAAATTTCGGGACGAAATTTATTTAACGGGTAGGTACTGTAGTGACCCGAACTTTTCCATGTTTATATATATTAAATGAAATTGTTATTTACATGATTAAGTATTACCAACATGTTAAGCAATCAAACTTGTTAAGACTTGATTAATTGAAATAGGTTTCATATAGACAATTGACCACCCAAGTTGACCGGTGATTCACGAACGTTAAAACTTGTAAAAACTATATAATGACATATATATGATTATATATATAGTTAACATGATATTATGATAAGTAAGTATCTCATTAGGTATTTTAACAATGAGTTATATACATAAAATGGAGTTTATTGAATTAAGAAACTCGAAACGATATATATAACGATTATCGTTATAACAACGTCTTACTAAATACATATGAATCATATTAAGATATTGATACACTATATTTAATCATGATAAATGATAATTAAACATGTCATTAAGTGTATTAACAATGAACTACATATGTAAAAACAAGAATACTAACTTAATGATTTCGAATCAAGACATATATGTAACGATTATCGTTGTAACGACATTTAACTGTATATATATCATACTAAGATATATTATATATCATAATATCATGATAATGTAACAATTTAACATCTCTGTAAATATAATAAACAATGGGTTAACAACATTTAACAAGATCGTTAACCTAAAGGTTTCAAAACAACATTTACATGTAACGACTAACGATGACTTAACGACTCAGTTAAAATGTATTTACATGTAGTGTTTTAATATGTATTCATACACTTTCGAAAGACTTCAAAACACTTATCAAAGTACTTCTACTTAACAAAAATTCTTACAATTACATCCTCATTCATTTTCATCAACAATTCTACTCGTATGCACCCGTATTCGTACTCGTACAATACACAGCTTTTAGATGTATGTACTATTGGTATATACACTCCAATGATCAGCTCTTAGCAGCCCATGTGAGTCACCTAACACATGTAGGAACCATCATTTGGCAACTAGCATGAAATATCTCATAAAATTACAAAAATATTAGTAATCATTCATGACTTATTTACATGTAAACAAAATTACACATCCTTTATATCTAATCCATATAACAACGACCAAAAACACCTACAAATACTTTAATTCTTCAATTTTCTTCATCTAATTGATCTCTTTCAAGTTCTATCTTCAAGTTCTAAGTGTTCTTCATAAATTCTATAAGTTCTAGTTTCATAAAATCAAGAATACTTCCAAGTTTGCTAGCTTACTTCCAATCTTGTAAAGTGATCATTCAATCTCAAGAAATCTTTCTTATTTATAGTAAGATATCTTTCTAATATAAGGTAATACTTATATTCAAACTTTGATTCAATTTCTATAACTATAACAATCTTATTTCGAGTGGAAATCTTACTTGAACTTGTTTTCGTGTCATGATTCTGCTTCAAGAACTTTCAAGCCATCCAAGGATCCTTTGAAGCTAGATCTATTTTTCTCAATTCCAGTAGGTTTATCCACAAAACCTGAGGTAGTATTGATGTTCATAACATCATTCAATTCATATATATAAAACTACCTTATTCGAAGGTTTAAACTTGAAATCACTAGAACATAGTTTACTTAATTCTAAACTTGTTCGCAAACAAAAGTTAATCCTTCTAACTTGACTTTTAAAATCAACTAAATACATGTTATATATCTATATGATATGCTAACTTAATTATTTAAAACCTGGAAACACGAAAAACACCGTAAAACCGGACATACGCCGTCGTAGTAACACCACGGGCTGTTTTGGGTTTGATAATTAAAAACTATGATAAACTTTGATTTAAAAGTTGTTCTTCTGGGAAGATGATTTTTCTTATGAAAATTAAACTGTATCCAAAAAATAATGGTTAAACTCAAAGTGGAAGTATGTTTTTCAAAATAGTCATCAAGACGTCGTTCTTTCGACTGAAATGACTACCTCTTACAAAATATGACTTGTAACTTATATTTTGGACTATAAACCTATACTTTTTCTGTTTAGATTCATAAAATAGAGTTCAATATAAAACCATAGCAATTTGATTCACTCAAAACGGATTTAAAACGAAGAAGTTATGGGTAAAACAAGATTGGATATTTTTTGATTGTTGTAGCTACGGGAAATATTGTAACAATTCTATTCAAATCATATCCTAGCTAACTTATATTGTATTATACATGTATTCTAATATATTATGTAATCTTGGGATACCATAGACACGTATGCAAATATTTTGACATATCATATCGACCCATGTATATATATTATTTGGAACAACCATAGACACTCTATATGCAGTAATGTTTGAGTTAGCTATACAGGGTTGAGGTTGATTCCAAAAATATATATACTTTGAGTTGTGATCTAGCCTGAGACGTGTATACACTGGGTCCTGGATTGGGTCAAGATAATATATATCAATTTATTTCTGTACATCTAACTATGGACAACTAGTTGTAGGTTACTAACGAGGACAGCTGACTTATTAAACTTAAAACATTAAAACGTATTAAAAATATTGTAAATATATTTTGAACATACTTTGATATATATGTACATATATGTTATAGGTTCGTGAATCGACCAGTGGCCAAGTCTTACTTCCCGACGAAGTAAAAATCTGTGAAAGTGAGTTATAGTCCCACTTTTAAAATCTAATATTTTGGGATGAGAATACATGCAGTTTTATAAATGATTTACAAAATAGACACAAGTACATGAAACTACTTTCTATGGTTGAACGATCGAAGCCGAATATGCCCCTTTTTACTTGGTAACCTAAGAATTAGTAAACTAGTATACTAATTGACGCGAATCCTAAAGATAGATCTATTGGGTTCAACAAACCCCATCCGTTGTAGCGGATGCTTTATTACTTCTATGTTGTTTTATTATGTCCGATGGATGTCCCGGAATGATGGGGGATATTCTTATATGCATCTTGTTAATGTCGGTTACCAGGTGTTCACCATATGAATGAGTTTTATCACTATGTATGGGATGTGTATTGAAATATGAAATCTTGTGGTCTATTATTACGATTTGATAAATATATAGGTTAAACATATAACTCACCAACATTTTTCTTGACGTTTAAAGCATGTTTATTCTTAGGTGATTATTAAGAGCTTCCAGTGTTGCATGCTAATATATGGACAAGCTTTGGAGTCAGCATGCTTGTATAATATTGTTTAAAACTGCATTCGAAAATTACTTTGTTGTAACATAATAATATTGTAAACCAATATGTATTGGTAGTGTGTAAGTGTGATATTTTTTAGATTATCATTTCTGATAATCTAGGTGGTGTCCTTTAAACCTTGTCGATAAAATAAAGGTTATGGTTTGTTTTAAAAACGAATGCAGTCTTTGAAAAACGTCTCATATAGAGGTCAAAACCTAGCAACGAAATCAATTAATATGGAACATTTATAATGAATATGAACGGGACATTTCAGATAGTAGCCCCAAAATGATTCTCGATGTACCTAAATACAATATTGAATAAAAACAAGTATCATAGTGGTATTTAAACAGGCACAACCATTCACATGTGAACGTATTACTTATCGTAAGATCTAAAAGTGCAAAATTCACCTTTAAAAACAGTTAAATGTCATTTTCGGCATCTAAACTGTTTAGAACGGGGGAAAGCCTTAAGGAATTATTCTCATAGCGTCATTTTCTAGTTATCTTGCAAATATGGACCTAATCTGCAATTAAAAATTTTTCGGAAGATTCTCCACAAAATATTGCCCGATTTTGTGGTGAATGTAGTGACTTCAAATATGTATTTTGTGTCCATTAATTATCATCAACATGAAACCACACTCTCATATATTCGCATTCAATATGAAATTTAGAAATAAAAATAAAGTTATGAATTTATAGAAATAAAAAAAGCGGCTAAAAATACTGGAACAATAAAACCAAGACGTTTTAAAAGCAGCAACGTTTTGTAGCTAGTGGTAAGATAGTAGCCCCAAAATGATGCTCGATGTACCTAAATACAATATTGAATATAAACAATTATCATACTGGTATTTAAAAAGGCACAACAATTCGCATGTGAAGGTATTACTTATCGTAAGATCTAAAAGTGCAAAATTCACCTTTAAAAACAGTAAAATATCATTTTTAGCATCTAAACTACTTCGAACGGGAGAAAACCTTGAGGAAGTCTTGCTCGTAGCGCCATTTTCTAGTTATCTTGTAAATATGAGCCTAATCTGCATTTGAAAATTTTTTAAAAAATTCTCCACAAAATTTTGTCCGATTTGGTGGGGAAGGTGGTGACTTCAAATATGTATTTTGCGGGTATTAATTACAGCAAACTGAAACTACACTCTCATATATTCACATTCAATATGAAAGTTAGAAATAAAAAAAGTTATGAATTTAGAGAAATAAAAAAGCGGCTAAAAATACTCGAACAATAAAACCAAGACGTTATAAAAGCAACAAAGTTTTGTAGCTAGTGGTGAGATAGTAGCCCCAAAATGATTATCGATGTACCTAAATATAATATTAAATAAAAACAAGTATCATAGGCGTATTTAAACAGGCACAACAATTCACATGTGAAGGTATTACTTATCGTAAGATCTAAAATTGAAAAATTCACCTTTAAAAACTGTAAAAATGTCATTTTTGGCATCTAAACTGCTTCAAACGGGGGGAAAGTCTTAAGAAAGTCTTGCTCGTAGCACCATTTTCTAGTTATCTTGCAAATATGGGCCTAATCTGCAATTGAAAATTTTTCGGAAATTCTCCACAAAATTTTGTCCGATTTTGTGGGGAATGTAGTGACTTCAAATATGTGTTTTTCGGCCATTAATTATAATCAAATAGAAACTACACTCTCATATATTTGCATTTAATTATGAAATTTAGAAAGAAAAACAAAAATAAAGTTATGAATTTAGAGAAATAAAAAAGCGGCCAAAGATACTCGAATAATAAAACCAAGACGTTATAAACGCAGCAACGTTTTGATGCTAGTGGTAAGATAGTAGCCCCAAAATGATTCTCAATGTACCTAATGACAATATTAAATAAAAACAATTATTATAGTGGTATTTAAACAGGCACAACAATTCGCATGTGAAGGTAATACTTATCGTAAGATCTAAAAGTGCAAAATTCACCTTTAAAAACATTAAAATGTCATTTTCGGCATCTAAACTATTTCGAATGGGAGAAAGCCTTAAGGAAGTCTTGCTCGTAGCGCCGGTTTTCTAATTATCTTGCAAATATGGGCCTAATCTGCAATTGAAAATTTTTCGGAAAATTCTTCACAAAATTTTTTCCGATTTTGTGGGGAATGTAGTGACTTCAAATATGTGTTTTCCGGCAATTAATTATCATCAAAGTGTAACTACACTCTCATATATTCGCTGATAGTGCTCCAAATGAACATATATTTAGTAGCAATATCCTCCTAATATGTAAATTATTTAGTTGTAATTGTCCTATTTTAAGTTGTAATCGTTTATATTAAATAAGTGCGAAGACAAAAGGCGAAAACGAAGATTTGAAGACGCAAACGTCCAAAAACCTCAAATGTACAAGATACAATCCAAGTTGTTCAAATTATTGATCAAGAACGTCTAAAAAAAGACAAGAGTACAAGTTACAAAACGCAAAGTACAAGATATTAAATTGTACGCAAGGACGTTCGAAAATCCGGAACCGGGACATGAGTCAACTATCAACGCCCGACGCAACGGACTAAAAATTACAAGTCTACTATACACAAGAATATAATATAATATATAAATAATTATATTAATTATTTATATTTTATATTTATATATATAAAACGTCGGCAAAGAAGATCCAAAAGGGTGTGAGCTGTATCCCATTTCCCCGCGACTCGCGGAGTTCTCAGGCACAAAGTGCCGTGACTCGCGGAGCACAAAAATTTCAGAATGCCTATAAAAGGTCGCGAATTCTGCCGAGTTTAAAAAAAATAATAATAATACTCTATAATAAATAAATAAATATATATATATATATATATATATAATATATATAGTATAGGGTAGTTTTATATTAGATTAGTTCGGGTTATGTAAAGGTTATTTTACGGGTTTTTGAAGTCAAAATTCTGTCCGTGTAACACTACGCGATAAATACTCAATGTAAGTTATGTTCTCCTTTTTAAATTAATGTCTCGTAGCTAAGTTATTATTATGCTTATTTAATACCGAAGTAATCATGATGTTGGGCTAAAAATATTAAAATTGGGTAATTGGGCTTTGTACCATAATTCGGGTTTGGATAAAAGAACGACACTTGTGGAAATTAGACTATGGGCTATTAATGGGTTTTATATTAACTAAACAATACCTTGTTAATTTAATATACAAACTTATAATTTGACGTATTTATATATAACCACATACGCTTGACTGGGTACGGTGGGCGGGATATCTATAAATACCAATAATTATTCATTTTACCGGACACGGAACTGGATTAATAGTTAATAGACTTGTTGAAACAGGGGTGAATTGCATTCAAGGGTAATTGGTGTAATTGTTAACAAAGTAGTAAAACCTTGGTTTACACGCAGTCGATAACCTGGTGTATTCATTAAACAAAGTATTAAAAACCTTGTTACAATTCGAATCCCCAATTAGTTGGAATATTTGACTTCGGGAATAAGAATAATTTGACGAAGGCTTTCGCACTTTATATTTATGACTGATGGACTGTTATGGACAAAAAAACCAGACGGACATATTAAATAATCCAGGACAAAGGACAATTAACCCATGGGAATAAACTAAAAATTAACACGTCAAACATCATGATTACGGAAGTTTAAATAAGCATAATATATTTTATTTCATATTTCCTCGTACTTTTATTTATTGTCATTTTAATTATTGTTTTTTATTTTATATTGTTTGTTAAATATCGTCATTTACTTTACGCTTCGCTTAAAATATAAAATCGACAAACCGGTCATTAAACGGTAAAACCCCCTTTTATATATTATTAATATAATATATTTTGTACGAATATAATTGTTTAAAATATAGTGTGAAATAAGCCAACTCCCCGTGGAACGAACCGGACTTACTAAAAACTACACTACTCTACGATTAGGTACACTGCCTATAAGTGTTGTAGCAAGGTTTAGGTATATCCCATTTGTAAATAAATAATTAAAACTTGTGTAATAATTTGTAACGTATTTCGTAGTAAAATATAGTACTATCACGTACCCCTTAGCTTTAACACCAAGTTTTTGACGCCGCTGCCGGGGAATTCGGCAAAACGCTATATTTTTAATATATATTTGTATAAATATATTTTTAGAAAAACAATATATATAAAAAAAACCGAAAAAAAATATAAATATATATAATTTTTTTTTTTAGATTTCTATTTACAAAATTATAAATTATTTTTATTTCAGTTTTTAAAGATAAGTTTTATTTAATTTATATAAATATCTTATTTAAATTAAAAAAAACAAAATATATATATAAATCTGAACCTACACGAATTTGACCTGCACCTCTTTTGGACCTGCAACCTCCGCGACTTGCGGAGGTTTTGAACTGGGATCACCGCGACTCGCGGAGCTACCCTGACGCGCCTGCAGAAACCCTAAATTTGCATTTATTACGGAGTTTTAATTATTATTATTAATTATTTTGTATTTAGGGTTAATTAATTTATTATTTAGTTTAAGTTTTAATTAATTTGTAATAATTAATTTTAATTAGTTTTATTTAAATTGTAAAATTAATAGTTTTATAAAATAAATAATATAAAAATAATATTTTTATAAAAATTGTACTTTTTACAACTTTTAGTATATTTTTCTATTTTGTTCCTTTTTAATTGTTTTAGAGTAATTTTTGTATTTTTTATTTATTTAGTTTTAAGATATAGTTTTTGCCATAATTATTTTTACTTCTAGATTTTTAGGCTTTGCCGTATAATCCCTTAAGTGCTTTTTCTTTAGACTAAGATCTAGGTGCTTTAGAATTTTGCGACGCATTTTTAAGTTTTAGTACCTTTTTAAGTTATTGCCATTTGGGATATAGTTTTACTTGTAAGCTTTAATATTTTTAGACGCAACTTTTAATTTTTTAGTTTTTAGTACCTTTTAAGTTACGACGCGCTACTTTCTTTTTATTTTCAACCTTTTATTTTTCGACATTTTCCGACGCGCAATCTTTTTCTTTCTTATTTCTCGACACGCTAGTTTTTAGGACTTAGAATTTTCTCTATTTCTTCTCTATAATTTCTTTAAAATTTCAACGAAAAATTATTTTAAGCGGTTAAATTGATAGACACCCAAATTTTCTGCTTCGTAGTAATAGTTGGATTTGTTAGTGGCTGAGTTGTGAGCTTCCGATTTAAAGGGTTCTGGCTCCCTGCTGCATCTATTGGCTATTCGAAACGTGGGCAAAAGCAGAAAAGTCTATTAATTTGATAACTTGTATAATTTTTATATTTATAACTAATAGGAAAATTAAAATTTGGTAATAAGCGCATTATGAAAAGTCTCGAAGATATTTTGGAAACTCTTTACGACATATGAAATCAATACTCTCAACCGAGTGTTGATGACAATTCGTTCGGTCAATCTTGGATCACGAATGACGAAACAATAACTGGTTGTGAAATCTGTGGAGATTATCACTCAACATGGGAATGTTATTATTACGTTCCTATGGAAAATTACGCACCCATGGAACCTGAATAGAATGATTATGAGGAATACAATTCGAATTGGGATTATTCCCAAGAATATATCCAAACTCAACAACCAGTAGACGAGGAAAATTATGTGTCTGAAAATTTATTAGACAATATGAAAATCAAACTCGAAGAACTCAATGCTCAAAATGAACAAATGAGAGAGTTTGTAAACCGGCAAGCTGAAACTCTATCAGACTACACACCTGTTGATCTGAGGAGTATTGTGCAAGAAAATCTCATATCATCGAATTTTGATGAATTCGAGAGCTCCGAAATCACCAATTATCCCGATGATACTTTTTATTCAGTCTTACCAATTTCAAAACATATCGACACATTAGCCTCTACAGACAAAATCATCGATCCATCAATGGATGAAGAAGAAGTAAGGGTGACAAATTGGTACTCATGGGAAAATGATAACGTTAAAAATTTTACTCCTGAGACCAAAGTGGTGGGACCAATAAGTACCATTAATGAAGAAGAATTTACTTCGATCCCGAAATTCACCATTCCATAACCTTCCAACCCAATATTCTCAATAGACGAGTCATTTACCAAAGATGAACTACAAGCTGTAATAGATATTGACACCTCGAATTTCACCCAATTGGGTAATAGAGGTGAAAACTTTGATCCTGAGAATAAATGAAAGGATATATTAGGAATTGTCCACCCTATAGAAATATGTATGTCGGTGTATATCGATCCATTTGACCAAGAACCAGAAAAGAGATATATCCATTTACTAAAAGCTACACTTAAAAAAGAATTAAGTAGTGACGATCGGGTGGTTCTAAACTTTAAACCCATTTATATATTTTATACCACCCGAGATGTAAATAACTGGCTCACTATTCTAATTTGTGGAACTTATTCTACCGACTTCACATGTCGTCAGCTAAGTGTGGGGAAGTCTAACCCCACTTAACGTTAAATTAGGGGTTCGGGTTAGTGCATAACTCGTTAATAAAAATGCATGATGAGTTAGGGTAAAAGACGTATTTTCAAAACTTAGATAACAGTTCAGAAAAGCAACCGTTTTTGAAGAAAAACATGTGTGATAAAACAAGAAGGAATGAACGATGAGGCGAACCATCTATCATTCGACGAGCTTTGTAATTACAAACTGGGTATTTTCAATCACTTTTCTACACTAATCACCCTCATGAATTTATAATTAGAGTCTGATTTCATGCAAATGAGGGCATTGCATGATCTTAAGTGTGGGGAAGGATTATAAATTCTCTCGGGTTTACACTTAGTTTTATTTGCCAAATTTTGTGAAAATTTGAAAAATTTTCAACTAAATGAATTCAAAATCATGTTTATACATATTTATGAACGATAAAAACTAGGTGTTAATACCAAAATTATCGTTACCTCGGAAAGGACATAAATTGAGAAACACCCTAAAACGCTTGAATTCATTTAAAATGGAATAAAGGAGAATAAAAAGGCAAAGAAAGAAAATAAGTGTGGGGAGAATGTACCTAATTATTCAATTAAAAACTATCTAGCACATGTTTCTGTAAAGTTTATTGCAGGTGCTTTTGTTTTGGACTAAATTAACTATTTTACCCGATGAAAGAAAAAAAAAATGGATCTACACTATGAATCAATTCCATCATTAAAAGGAAGTAAAGTCTTCCGAAAAAGACACGCGCTTCTTGATTTAGGTCAAGAAGTTGTCGTCCAGACCAGCTGTAGGTTGACGAAAAATCTAGAAAAGTCATCTCTAAAATCAGCAGGAAATTCACGGACCTCAGCATCAAACAGGGTCGCCAAGTGGTCAGATTTATCCTAACTATGAGAAGGATTTATCTCGTAAAATGGGAAGGGCGCCGTGCAAATTAGCTGGATAAGACTAATGAATCAGATCCCCAGAAAGGATAATCTCCTTAAAGATTAAAAATCAGCTTTTAAGACTGATATTACTCAATCCTAGAGATTGACCTTAAAGATTGAGAATTACAAACTCATGGAATTCAATGATATCTAAACTCGAGCTTGAACGAGAAAATATTTTGATCAAAATTAAAATCGATTTGTTTTCTGAAAACCTATTTTCAATGCGTTCATTACCATTGAACGTAAAATCCTAGGAATTCACCTGGAATTCATTAGGTCACCTGAACCAAATCGGGTGTCAACCGTAAGAACGGTGGTTGCATAGCATGGTCAAAGACAGGACCTTGTGCCAGACCGAAAAATCATAGGATGATCTTTACTATTGCTCCTACAAAGGATAGTAATAGCATCCGACACGTTTTTGGACCATAATCAAATGCATGTCATTAGACATTGCCTTAACAGTTGCTTGTTCATCGCTTTCCTTTACAACCGAACGGTAGTTTGCCGAAAGGTAATATACGGGACAAGTAAACTGGACGTGTTGCTTTCCTAATACAAGGTTAGCAAGTGGGTGACACAAAACCATAAGTGTTGAGCAAAAATTTCAAATCTGAAACCCACCAAACCCACAAAAAGAATTTGCAAACACCGGTGAAGGGTTATTTCGGAAAACTTATCTAGGGTAAAAGCTAGATTTAATTTTCAAAAGATCAAATGTTTTCATAAAGATCCAATTTCCTTAAAGGATCTAAATTTTTATAGTCATGTGGGACTGTAAACCACATCGTTACTATCATTGTTTATACCGCTGTATCAAAATCACTAATGTATAAAGTGTGAAGAATAAATAAGTGATTCATGTAATTTAATTTCAAGTTTTGTATTGCTTGAGGACAAGCAACGCTCAAGTGTGGGGATATTTGATAGTGCTCCAAATGAACATATATTTAGTAGCAATATCCTCCCAATATGTAAATTATTTAGTTGTAATTGTCCTATTTTAAGTTGTAATTGTTTATATTAAATAAGTGCGAAGACAAAAGGCGAAAACGAAGATTTGAAGACACAAACGTCCAAAAAGCTCAAATGTACAAGATACAATCCAAGTGGTTCAAATTATTGATGAAGAACGTCTAAAAAAAGACAAGAGTACAAGTTACAAAATGCAAAGTACGAGATATTAAATTGTACGCAAGGACGTTCGAAAATCCGGAACCGGGACATGAGTCAACTATCAACGCCCGACGCAACGGACTAAAAATTACAAGTCTACTATGCACAAGAATATAATATAATATATAAATAATTATATTAATTATTTATATTTTATATTTATGTATATAAAACATCGGCAAAGAAGATCCAAAAGGGTGTGAGCTGTATCCCATTTCCCCGCGACTCGCGGAGCACAGAAATTTCAGAATGCCTATAAAAGGTCGCGAATTCTGCCGAGTTAAAAAAAAATAATAATAATACTCTGTAATAAATAAATAAATAAATATATATATAATATATATAGTATAGGGTAGTTTTATATTAGATTAGTTCGGGTTATGTAAAGGTTATTTTACGGGTTTTTGAAGTCGAAATTCTGTCCGTGTAACACTACGCGATAAATACTCAATGTAAGTTATGTTCTCCTTTTTAAATTAATGTCTCGTAGCTAAGTTATTATTATGCTTATTTAATACCGAAGTAATCATGATGTTGGGCTAAAAATATTAAAATTGGGTAATTGGGCTTTGTACCATAATTGGGGTTTGGATAAAAGAACGACACTTGTAGAAATTAGACTATGGGCTATTAATGGGTTTTATATTAACTAAAGAATACCTTGTTAATTTAATATAAAAAATTATAATTTGACGTATTTATATATAACCACATACGCTTGACTGGGTACGGTGGGCGAGATATCTATAAATACCAATAATTATTCATTTTACCGGACACGAAACTGGATTAATAGTTAATAGACTTGTTGAAACAGGGGTGAATTACATTTAAAGGTAATTGGTGTAATTGTTAACAAAGTAGTAAAACCTTGGTTTACACGCAGTCGATAACCTGGTGTATTCATTAAACAAAGTATTAAAACCTTGTTACAATTCGAATCCCCAATTAGTTGGAATATTTAACTTCGGGAATAAGAATAATTTGACGAAGGCTTTCGCACTTTATATTTATGACTGATGGACTGTTATGGACAAAAAAACCAGACGGACATATTAAATAATCCAGGACAAAGGACAATTAATCCATGGGAATAAACTAAAAAATTAACACGTCAAACATCATGATTACGGAAGTTTAAATAAGCATAATATATTTTATTTCATATTTCCTCGTACTTTTATTTATTGTCATTTTAATTATTGTTATTTATTTTATATTGTTAGTTAAATATCGTCATTTACTTTACGCTTCGCTTAAAATATAAAATCGACAAACCGGTCATTAAACGGTAAAACCTCCTTTTATATATTATTAATATAATATATTTTGTACGAATATAATTGTTTAAAATATAGTGTGAAATAAGCCAGCTCCCTGTGGAACGAACCGGACTTACTAAAAACTACACTACTCTACGATTAGGTACACTGCCTATAAGTGTTGTAGCAAGGTTTAGGTATATCCCATTTGTAAATAAATAATTAAAACTTGTGTAATAATTTGTAACGTATTTCGTAGTAAAATATAGAACTATCACGTACCCCTTAGCTTTAACACCATTCGCATTCAATATTAAATTTAGAAACAAAAACAAAAATAAAGTTATGAATTTAGAGAAATAAAAAATTGGCTAAAAATACTCGAACAATAAAACCAAGACGTGATAACAGTAGCAACGTTTTATAGCTAGTGGTAAGATAGTAGCCTAAAAATGATGCTTGATGTACCTAAATACAATATTAAAAAAAAATAAGTATCATACTGGTATTTAAACAGGCACAACAATTCGCATGTGAAGGTATTACTTATCGTAAGATCTAAAAGTGCAAAATTCACCTTTAAAAACAATATATGTCATTTTCGGCATCTAAACTGCTTTGAAAGGGAGAAAGCCTTAAGGAAGTCTTGCACGTAGCGCCGGTTTTCTAGTTATCTTTCAAATATGGGCCTAATCTGCAATTTAAAATTTTTCGAAAAATTCTCCACAAAATTTTGTCCGATTTTGTGGGGAATGTAGTGACTTCAAATATGTGTTTTGCGGTCATTAATTATTTTCAAAGCGAAACTACACTCTCATATATTCGCCTTCAATATGAAATTTAGAAACAAAAACAAAAATAAAGTTTTGAATTTAGAGAAATAAAAAAGCAGCTAAAAATACTCAAACAAAAAAACCAAAACGTTATAAAAGTATCAACATTTTGTAGCTAGTGGTAAGATAGTAGCCCCAAAATGATTCTCGATGTACCTAAATAAAATATTAAATAAAAACAAGTATCATAGTGGTATTTAAACAGGCACAACAATTCACATGTGAAGGTATTACTTATCGTAAGATCTAAAATTGCAAAATTCACCTTCAAAAACAGTAAAATGTCATTTTCGTCATCTAAATTGTTTCGAACGGGGGAAAGCCTTAAGGAAGTCTTGCTCGTAGCATCATTTTCCAGTTATCTTGCGAATATGGGCATAATCTGCAATTGAAAATTTTTCGAAAAATTCTCCACAAAATTTTGCTCAATTTTGTGGGGAATGTAGTGACTTCAAATATGTATTTTGCGTCCATTAATTATCATCAAAATGATACTACACTCTCATATATTCGCATTCAATATGAAATTTAGAAATAAAAACAGAAATAAAGTTATGAATTTAGAGAAATAAAAAAGAGTCTAAAAATACTCGAACAATAAAACCAAGACCTTATAAAAGCAGCAACGTTTTGTAGCTAATGGTAAGATAGTAGCCCCAAAATGATGCTCGATGTACATAAATACAATATTAAATAAAAACAAGTATCATACTTGTAGTGACCCGAACTTTTCCATGTTTATATATATTAATTGAGATTGATATTTACATGATTAAATGTTTCCAACATGTTAAGCAATCAAACTTGTTAAGACTTGATTAATTGAAATATGTTTCATATAGACAATTGACCACCCAAGCTGACCGGTGATTCACGAACGTTAAAACTTGTAAAAACTATATGATGACATATATATGGATATATATATATATATATATATATATATATATATATATATATATATATATATATATATATATATATATATATATATATATATAGTTAACATGATAGTATGATAAGTAAACATATCATTAAGTATATTAACAATGAACTACATAAGTAAAAACAAGACTACTAACTTAATGATTTTTAAACGAGACATATATGTAACGATTATCGTTGTAAAGACATTTAATGTATATATATCATATTAAGAGATATTCATACATGATAATATCATGATAATATAATAATTTAAAATCTCATTTGATATTATAAACATTGGGTTAACAACATTTAACAAGATCGTTAACCTAAAGGTTTCAAAACAATACTTACATGTAACGACTAACGATGACTTAACGACTCAGTTAAAATGTATATACATGTACTGTTTTAATATGTATTTATACACTTTTGAAAGACTTCAATACACTTATCAAAATACTTCTACTTAACAAAAATGCTTACAATTACATCCTCATTCAGTTTCATCAACAATTCTACTCGTATGCACCCGTATTCGTACTCGTACAATACACAGCTTTTAGATGTATGTACTATTGGTATATACACTCCAATGATCAGCTATTAGCAGCCCATGTGAGTCACCTAACACATGTGGGAACCATCATTTGGCAACTAGCATGAAATATCTCATAAAATTACAAAAATATGAGTAATCATTCATGACTTATTTACATGAAAACAAAATTACATATCCTTTATATCTAATCCATACACCAACGACCAAAAACACCTACAAACACTTTCATTCTTCCATTTTCTTCATCTAATTGATCTCTCTCAAGTTCTATCTTCAAGTTCTAAGTGTTCTTCATAAATTCTACAAGTTCTAGTTACATAAAATCAAGAATACTTTCAAGTTTGCTAGCTCACTTCCAATCGTGTAAGGTGATCATCCAACCTCAAGAAATCTTTGTTTCTTACAGTAGGTTATCATTCTAATACAAAGTAATAATCATATTCAAACTTTGGTTCAATTTCTATAACTATAACAATCTTATTTCAAGTGATGATCTTACTTGAACTTGTTTTCGTGTCATGATTCTGCTTCAAGAACTTCGAGCCATCCAAGGATCCGTTGAAGCTAGATCCATTTTTTTCTTTTCCAGTAGGTTTATCCAAGGAACTTAAGGTAGTAATGATGTTCATAACATCATTCGATTCATACATATAAAGCTATCTTATTCGAAGGTTTAAACTTGTAATCACTAGAACATAGTTTAGTTAATTCTAAACTTGTTCGCAAACAAAAGTTAATCCTTCTAACTTGACTTTTAAAATCAACTAAACACATGTTCTATATCTATATGATATGCTAACTTAATGATTTAAAACCTGGAAACACGAAAAACACCGTAAAACTGGATTTACGCCGTCGTAGTAACACCTCGGGCTGTTTTGGGTTAGTTAATTAAAAACTATGATAAACTTTGATTTAAAAGTTGTTATTTTGAGAAAATGATTTTTATTATGAACATGAAACTATATCCAAAAATTATGGTTAAACTCAAAGTGGAAGTATGTTTTCTAAAATGGTCATCTAGACGTCGTTCTTTCGACTGAAATGACTACCTTTACAAAAACGACTTGTAACTTATTTTTCCGACTATAAACCTATACTTTTTCTGTTTAGATTCATAAAATAGAGTTCAATATGAAACCATAGCAATTTGATTCACTCAAAACGGATTTAAAATGAAGAAGTTATGGGTAAAACAAGATTGGATAATTTTTCTCATTTTAGCTACGTGAAAATTGGTAACAAATCTATTCCAACCATAACTTAATCAACTTGTATTGTATATTATGTAATCTTGAGATACCATAGACACGTATACAATGTTTCGACCTATCATGTCGACACATCTATATATATTTCGGAACAACCATAGACACTCTATATGTGAATGTTGGAGTTAGCTATACAGGGTTGAGGTTGATTCCAAAATATATATAGTTTGAGTTGTGATCAATACTGAGATACGTATACACTGGGTCGTGTATTGATTCAAGATAATATTTATCGATTTATTTCTGTACATCTAACTATGGACAACTAGTTGTAGGTTTCTAACGAGGACAGCTGACTTAATAAACTTAAAACATCAAAATATATTAAAAGTGTTGTAAATATATTTTGAACATACTTTGATATATATGTATATATTGTTATAGGTTCGTGAATCAACAAGTGGCCAAGTCTTACTTCCCGACGAAGTAAAAATCTGTGAAATTGAGTTATAGTCCCACTTTTAAAATCTAATATTTTTGGGATGAGAATACATGCAGGTTTTATAAATGATTTACAAAATAGACACAAGTACGTGAAACTACATTCTATGGTTGAATTATCGAAATCGAATATGCCCCTTTTTATTAAGTCTGGTAATCTAAGAATTAGGGAACAGACACCCTAATTGACGCGAATCCTAAAGATAGATCTATCGGGCCCAACAAGCCCCATCCAAAGTACCGGATGCTTTAGTACTTCGAAATTTATATCATATCCGAAGGGTGTCCCGGAATGATGGGGATATTCTTATATATGCATCTTGTTAATGTCGGTTACCAGGTGTTCACCATATGAATGATTTTTATCTCTATGTATGGGATGTGTATTGAAATATGAAATCTTGTGGTCTATTATTATGATTTGATATATATAGGTTAAACCTATAACTCACCAACATTTTTGTTGACGTTTTAAGCATGTTTATTCTCAGGTGATTATTAAGAGCTTCCGCTGTCGCATACTTAAATAAGGACGAGATTTGGAGTCCATGCTTGTATGATATTGTGTAAAAACTGCATTCAAGAAACTTATTTTGTTGTAACATATTTGTATTGTAAACCATTATGTAATGGTCGTGTGTAAACAGGATATTTTAGATTATCATTATTTGATAATCTACGTAAAGCTTTTTAAACCTTTATTGATGAAATAAAGGTTATGGTTTGTTTTAAAATGAATGCAGTCTTTGAAAAACGTCTCATATAGAGGTCAAAACCTCGCAACGAAATCAATTAATATGGAACGTTTTTAATCAATAAGAACGGGACATTTCAGTTGGTATCCGAGCGTTGGTCTTAGAGAACCAGAATTTTGCATTAGTATGTCTTATCGAGTTTGTTAGGATGCATTAGTGAGTCTGGACTTCGACCGTGTTTACTTGAAAAATGATTGCTTAACAAATTTTGTTGGAAACTATATATTTTTAACATGTGAATATTATGTGATATATTAATCTCTTAACGCGTTTGATATTATGTGATAGATGTCTACCTCTAGAACAAGTCCCATTGACTCACCTAATAATAATGAAGAGTCAAATGTAAATTGGAATGATTCGTGGACTGATTCACAAGTTCCCGAAGAGGAACCGGAAGAAGAGTCAGAACCGGAAGAAGAATCGGAACCGGAAGAAGAATCGGAACTGGATGAAGAAATAGAACCGGTGGGGGAAATAATAAAACGGTTAAGTAAAAGAAAATCCTCAACCAACCGACCAAGGTTAATTATGGTCAATGGTGTTTCCGCCAAGGAAGCAAAATATTGGGAGGATTATCAATTCTCCGATGAATCGGATTCCGACGAGAATTCCGATGATGTTATAGAAATTACCCCAACTGAATTTAAAAAGGCAAAAGAAAATAATAAGGGAAAGGGCATAAAAATAGAGAAAACTAATTCCAACCCCGATGAACTTTATATGTATCGTCAACTGTAACGACCCGGAAATTTCCGACCAAATTTAAACTCTAATCTCTATATGGTTCCGACACGATAAGCAAAAACCCTAAAGTTGACCCGCACTTTTTCGATCGTCCTATACTTATAAGATTAATATTTACATAAATTAAACCTTACCAACATGATAAGCAATCCAAATTGTTGAGACTTATGTTTTCGAAAAGAGATTTACACAACGTTTGACCGTCTAGTTTGACCGATGATATCACGAACTATACAATATATGATAATTATACGTTTGTGTATATATATGTATATATACATATTTAACATGATCTAAGAATGTTTTAATATCTCATTTTGTATTAATAACAATAAGTTATAAGTATATTTTGAAACTACTAACTTAAGTTTTCAAAACGATAACCATACGTAACGTTATTTGACATTAATACTTATGACTTATAATGTTTATACATATATCGTATAAGTAATGTATTTAATCACTTTTAATAACTTAAATACATAAAACAATATAAGTGTATTTACAAAAGATAGCTATATTTGAATCCTCGTTCCGTTTTCTCAAAGATTTCTATACGTATACCTAGGGTATATGTACCCGTATCATACGCAGCTTCTAGATGTATTTACTATTGGTATATACCAATAAAAATCTGCTCCTTAGCAGCCTTAAATGATTAAGAAACATGTGGAACCAACCATTTGTCAAGTAGCATGAATTATTTAGCAAGAAAACAAAGTTAGGTATCTTTTTTTTCCTTTATAACCTAAAAACGTTTTTATGCATGCACACCATTTCTTCACCCCATTTTCTCATACTTACACTTCCATTTCTCTCTTAAAATACTCTTAACATCATACTTGATCATCTCCA
Source organism: Rutidosis leptorrhynchoides (assembly GCF_046630445.1). Lineage (NCBI taxonomy): Eukaryota > Viridiplantae > Streptophyta > Magnoliopsida > Asterales > Asteraceae > Rutidosis > Rutidosis leptorrhynchoides. The sequence goes on along the minus strand of NC_092335.1, from coordinate 44,522,631 downwards.
AGCATTTTCCCCTTGAATTAGCTTCAAAAACCTTACTTAAACACCATAAGAAAACCATACAAAAACACTTCAAGAAATCCTTCCAAGAACACAAACTTACTTCCAATCTTTCATCCAATTCCATCACCCTTTTGGTTCTAGGTTTTTACTCCTCTTTTACAGCAACCTTGTCCAAGGAACTTGAGGTAGAATCTATGTTTATAACCTTATTCGATTCATATATATATAGCTATCATATTTTGTGGTATACAATTTTAACAACAAGAACATAGTTTGAAAGTTTTCAAACTTGTTTGCAAACTAAATAGATCCTTCTAACTTAACTTTTAAAATACTTCAAGACCTGTAATATAACTTAAATATATGCTAATTTAACAAGGTATAACTTGGTTTTTCAAAGAATATCTTAAAAACTGTTTTTACGACGTCGGAGTGTCACCGGGGACTGTTTTGGGTTGGATAATTAAAAACCATCTTAAACTTTGAATTGGAGGTTTATGTTCTGGAAAAATGATTTTTACTATGAATATGATAACACATAAAAATTTCATGATTTAATTCAAAGTATAAGTATTTTTAGAAAAATAACCATTTAAGGTTGTTTACATAAAGGAAAATGTTTAACTTCATAAGTTTCACTAAAGTTTCACCTATGCCGTGTGATTTGGAATACAAACTAAGGTATTTACAGTTCATAGTCTTAAAGAGGGACTCGATCCAAGGAGATGGCAAGTTGAATCAACGAAAACGGAGTTGTAACGAAGAAACTATGACCGAAACAAAATTGGTTATCCAAGACTAGTTTAACTTCGGGATTAATTGGGAAAAATTAAATAAAATCACATCTTTCTAAGATAACATGATATTTTATATATATGTACTTATAATTCAATTTTATATGGTTCAGGATCACCCGTAAACAACACGAGAAGATTAATCATAAGATCCCATGATTGTACGCAACACGTCATTTGACAACACCGGTACTTTATGTACGCAACACGTCATTTGACAACACCGGTACCGTGGGTCAAGATTAATCTCGACCAATACATATACGATGGGGTTTTATTTATTTCGTTGGGGTTTTATTTATTTCATTGCGGGTATATTAAACATCTAAAAATGAACCATTAAAATTGAATTACTAACAACGAACTGCTAACTACGGACTAAGGAATTATTCAAAGTATTAAAAGTATAACAAGTATATATATGTGACGTTTGTTTAAAAAGAAAAGGTATTGATATATTATATATGGATAGGTTCGTGATATCAACCGGAGACCAAGTCAAATTATATATATCTTCAAGACAACAGTGAGTATATAGTCCCATTTTTAAACTCTAAATATTTCGGGATGAGAATACATGTATTTTATGTTTTACGTTATGGACACAAGTAACTGAAAAAAATATATTCTACGTTGAGTTGTACCACTGGCATACTTCCCTGTAGCTTGGTAACTAATATTTACAGCGGTATTGTAAACGCGAATCCTGTTGATAGATCTATCGGGCCTGACAACCCCAACCGGACTGGACGACCAGTATTCAACGGTTGTACAGTACTTCGTTTCGTGACTACACTTGGTACAGTGTAGTAAGATTTCATATTAAAGGGAATATGCGACGTGATTAATTGTTAAGTATGGTTACCAAGTGCTCAACCACTTAGAATATTTTTATTAAACTGTTTATATACGAAATCTTGTGGTCTATATTTATATCGCTGCCGGCATTAAACCTCTATCTCACCAACTTTATGTTGACATTTTAAAGCATGTTATTCTCAGGTATGAATTAAGTCTTCCGCTGTGCATTAGCTCGTACTAAGGATATTACTTGAGGCCATTAAGGACTTATATCATAAGGCGTTGCATTCGAGTCATTGAAGTTCATAGAGACTATTATTAAGTAAATGGCGGTTTAGGTCATCTGAATATTATGAAATGTCAGGCGAATATGTCAATTCTGGATGTAACTATAGATTGCCTTTTAAGAATAAATGCAACGTTTGTAAGATGTATCATATAGAGGGCAAGTACCTCGCAATGTTATCAACTATTGTAATTCGTTTGTAATCAATATGGACAACGTCCGGATGATTAGTTTCGGATCCTTTCAGTTGGTATCAGAGCGTTGGTCTTAGCGAACCAGGCCTTGCATTAGTGTGTCTAACTAGTAGTTGTTAGGATACATTAAGTGAGTCTGGACTTTGACCGTGTCTGCCTGTCAAAAGTTTTGCTTATCAATCCTAGTCAGAAATCATCTGCTTATCATCCTTAGGGAACTGCCTGCTTATCATTCTTAAGTCTAGACACGTCTTACTGCATTTAGTGCATCGATAGTGTATAGACAAAATTCATATCCTAGCGTATCTGTTACTATAGACATTGCCTGACGTATTTCAAAGATTCTCCGTAATTCATGGGATTTTGATATTATATATACATATGTAAATTATGTATTGAAGAGTACCAAACCCAACTCCTATAATCTATTCCAAACCAAAAATTCATTTCTCCGACCATACAAGATGGATTCTTCATCCAGCTCAAATTCCTCCGACTTCGATAGCTTCGCCGATATGGATTTCCATTCGAGCTCCGAGAACAGCGTTACCGGAATGGATCAACCAATTTCCTATCATCTATTCTGGATGAATTGGGGATGGGTTCGTAATATACTAAATTTCTGGAGGCAAGAAGAAGGTGATCCATTCCATCCACCAAATTGTCCTCTTAACGATGAACCTGAAGCACTTACCGGCGAACCTATTCGAAACACCATTTTCTCGCTCATTTCTAGAGTATCTCATCATGATTACATACTATCCCATATTTCAAATCTTGTTCATTCGCTCGTTCCAACCATCAATCATCCCGGTATAATAGAAGAAGTCAACGAACTCCGTGCTCGGGTAGTGGTTTTGAAGAATATGGTGCGAAGGTTACAAACACCAACAGCAGCACCAGCAGCATAATCCGTACTACCATCGTCAACGCCGACAGTACCTTTATCACCCCAATCACAACCGCGCCTTAAATCTCAAAATCACAATCTGTATCTCGAATATCAACATCACACGACTCAATATCTGTACTTCGAGTATGATCTTCATTCTATATATCGTTCTACATCGATTATCTTCGCTTTACGTATCGTATGACGATTATGTAATTTCTAAAGTCTTAGAGATTATGTAATCTAGAATTAACGATAAATCAAATGAGTTTAATATCTTATTGACTCATTAAATCTATGATTATCTCTGAAGAAAATATATATGCAAGTATATTTTCATAAAGATAGTAATTAAAAATTTCTTCGAACAAACTATTAATGATGAAAATATTTTAACGGGTGGGTAGTACCCGAGGAATATTTAGAATTCACATTAATAAGTTATATTGTACATTCTTGAATCTGATTCAACAGTTATCTATTATCTTACTTACAACCACCGATATTCGTATCCGCTCACCCCAGAATAACCATTTTCAATCAAATTTCATATTCGGATTTTGACCTACCAGAATCCAACAAGTGGCATAAAGAAGAAAACTCTAGACAATTAAAATGAATTAAAATGTTGATTGTAACATATGAAACTAAACAATTCTTCAAGCTTGCCACTTGATTTTATCTTAAACCTCATTCGTAACTTGAAGATTACAATTCGCATTCAAATCTTTTCATGATTCCTGAAAACACCTCGACCGAGAAGTTGAACCCGCCGCACCTCGCCTAAGGAATGAAGATTTATACATATAGTTATACACCTGAAGAACTCTCGAACCCAAATTCATAATTTAACACATAACGTATTGAATCCTTTGCCATTTATTAGAACAACCCTACAATTCCTTTTCAAGAAACTAATTTTGTCACAGCTCCACTTCGACTTTTCAGTGAGATTATTTCTATTATAATCATGATATTTATACCTTGTCCTTTCGCCGTCATTACCGGAAAACCTTTTATATCCCTCGACAACATCAACAGGTGCACCAGCAGATCGTTATCCTTTTGGCGAAATCAACAATCAGTATTTTGAAAATCTCGCGGAACTTCTTCCATCATATCTATAATGTCTATCCCTAGGAATTTCATAATCTGAACGTGAAGTTTCTGAAAAACACCCGGGACTATGAAATAGTTCTTGAAATGCTAACGAAGCAGCAAAAACTGTAAACGACTTTAACGGTCAAAAGTTTGATGACAAAGAATAGTAAGGTGGTAAAGCTGAGAAAAAAAAAGAAAAAAAAAAGTTTGGAACTAGAAAACGGATGAAGCAAAGTATGAAAGAGGCTGTGGATAAATCACAGGGACTGAACCTGCTCTCAAAGAATACAAACGATTCCGTACCTACTGAAACCGTCAGTAAGAACCCTACTCTTTATTCAAAACCTTGCCCGGATGATATTTTTCATCATCATCTTATCTTAGATATTATAAGATATCTTCATATCATTCGTTATACATATTTTTCATATTTCTGGAGATATTCTTACAACTATTCCTATCTGCGATCATTTATCTCTCCGTAACATCTACGTTACGATATAAAAGAAACTGTGTTAATTTCTAAATTCTGAAACCTCCGAGATTAAAATATAAATGATTTGAAGTAGTGTTGGGAACTGATGCATGAATTAGTATAATATAATGAAACTTGATCAACTTCATTATATTACAGTAAGTCATGTTAAGTTTCTAATGGAATGTGATGATTCACAGTACCGTCATCATGTGCCATGTTACACGGCTCTTACATTCTATCAAGTCTCCAAACATATTAGAACGTATCACCTTGATAGTTCTATTTTTCCAAAATATTCGAGTAATTTAACAAATCAAGATCGTGTCATTACAATTTCATTCTAAAACCAATAGCTAGGTTCATTCCAAATTTCCTACCTACGAATTTCGGACCATTGTTCGCTTGGCTCGAGGACGGGAAGAAGAAACGAAGGGACAAAACCTCAGAATAGAAATAGGAACATAAACCGCAGCAAATAAGAGAGAGCATTAACTGTGGATGACAATGATTTTAAGGGACGGGAGTAGGAACATCGAAATATAAGGGAAGGTATAAAACCTAACAACAACCCCGAAACTACAAACCGTGCATATCAATACGTATTGCAACGTAAAGGCACGGGAGAATTAAAAACATTATAATTCCAAGGAAATGATAAAAGAGAATAGATTCTTCTGGTGATAGATGAAAAAGAAGAATGAAAGATATGAAAGTTAGAAATATAACAAGGATTAGAATGGGATGGAGCATATTAGCGAATGTCTTAAAGTAGGAACTAAAGAGAAAGAATAGAAGATGTGGGAAGAAAGAAAGGGAAGGAGGTAAATTTATAGTGAAATATTCGACAAAGAAATCAAAACATATTGCCGCGTTAAATCAAAGAAGATCCTGATTGCCGCAAAACTAAATCTTATTACATAAGATTTTCTTTAAAACCCTTAAATCCCGGAAATCGATCATAATCACGTCATCGGTTACAACAATTCTATATTTACTCATTTCACTCTTTTGTGATAGCTTCGCTCGTGCGTCTCACATAACCAAATCGTTTTATCTAAATCTTTCAATAATGATAAAATTTCATTATTACCTCATATTCGTCATGAAAACATTCCTATTGTTATTTATGACAACCTCTACCAAATTTCGAGGACGAAATTTCTTTAACGGATGGGTGCTGTAACGACCCGGAAATTTCCGACCAAATTTAAACTCTAATCTCTATATGGTTCCGACACGATAAGCAAAAACCCTAAAGTTGACCCGCACTTTTTCGATCGTTCTATACTTATAAGATTAATATTTACATAAATTAAACCTTACCAACATGATAAGCAATCCAAATTGTTGAGACTTATGTTTTCGAAAAGAGATTTACACAACGTTTGACCGTCTAGTTTGACCGATGATATCACGAACTATACAATATATGATAATTATACGTTTGTGTATATATATGTATATATACATATTTAACATGATCTAAGAATGTTTTAATATCTCATTTTGTATTAATAACAATAAGTTATAAGTATATTTTGAAACTACTAACTTAAGTTTTCAAAACGATAACCATACGTAACGTTATTTGACATTAATACTTATGACTTATAATGTTTATACATATATCGTATAAGTAATGTATTTAATCACTTTTAATAACTTAAATACATAAAACAATATAAGTGTATTTACAAAAGATAGCTATATTTGAATCCTCGTTCCGTTTTCTCAAAGATTTCTATACGTATACCTAGGGTATATGTACGCGTATCATACGCAGCTTCTAGATGTATTTACTATTGGTATATACCAATAAAAATCTGCTCCTTAGCAGCCTTAAATGATTAAGAAACATGTGGAACCAACCATTTGTCAAGTAGCATGAATTATTTAGCAAGAAAACAAAGTTAGGTATCTTTTTTTTCCTTTATAACCTAAAAACGTTTTTATGCATGCACACCATTTCTTCACCCCATTTTCTCATACTTACACTTCCATTTCTCTCTTAAAATACTCTTAACATCATACTTGATCATCTCCAAGCATTTTCCCCTTGAATTAGCTTCAAAAACCTTACTTAAACACCATAAGAAAACCATACAAAAACACTTCAAGAAATCCTTCCAAGAACACAAACTTACTTCCAATCTTTCATCCAATTCCATCACCCTTTTGGTTCTAGGTTTTTACTCCTATTTTACAGCAACCTTGTCCAAGGAACTTGAGGTAGAATCTATGTTTATAACCTTATTCGATTCATATATATATAGCTATCATATTTTGTGGTATACAATTTTAACAACAAGAACATAGTTTGAAAGTTTTCAAACTTGTTTGCAAACTAAATAGATCCTTCTAACTTAACTTTTAAAATACTTCAAGACCTGTAATATAACTTAAATATATGCTAATTTAACAAGGTATAACTTGGTTTTTCAAAGAATATCTTAAAAACTGTTTTTACGACGTCGGAGTGTCACCGGGGACTGTTTTGGGTTGGATAATTAAAAACCATCTTAAACTTTGAATTGGAGGTTTATGTTCTGGAAAAAATGATTTTTACTATGAATATGATAACACATAAAAATTTCATGATTTAATTCAAAGTATAAGTATTTTTAGAAAAATAACCATTTAAGGTTGTTTACATAAAGGAAAATGTTTAACTTCATAAGTTTCACTAAAGTTTCACCTATGCCGTGTGATTTGGAATACAAACTAAGGTATTTACAGTTCATAGTCTTAAAGAGGGACTCGATCCAAGGAGATGGCAAGTTGAATCAACGAAAACGGAGTTGTAACGAAGAAACTATGACCGAAACAAAATTGGTTATCCAAGACTAGTTTAACTTCGGGATTAATTGGGAAAAATTAAATAAAATCACATCTTTCTAAGATAACATGATATTTTATATATATGTACTTATAATTCAATTTTATATGGTTCAGGATCACCCGTAAACAACACGAGAAGATTAATCATAAGATCCCATGATTGTACACAACACGTCATTTGACAACACCGGTACTTTATGTACGCAACACGTCATTTGACAACACCGGTACCGTGGGTCAAGATTAATCTCGACCAATACATATACGATGGGGTTTTATTTATTTCGTTGGGGGTTTTATTTATTTCATTGCGGGTATATTAAACATCTAAAAATGAACTATTAAAATTGAATTACTAACAACGAACTGCTAACTACGGACTAAGGAATTATTCAAAGTATTAAAAGTATAACAAGTATATATATGTGACGTTTGTTTAAAAAGAAAAGGTATTGATATATTATATATGGATAGGTTCGTGATATCAACCGGAGACCAAGTCAAATTATATATATCTTCAAGACAACAGTGAGTATATAGTCCCATTTTTAAACTCTAAATATTTCGGGATGAGAATACATGTATTTTATGTTTTACGTTATGGACACAAGTAACTGAAAAAAATATATTCTACGTTGAGTTGTACCACTGGCATACTTCCCTGTAGCTTGGTAACTAATATTTACAGCGGTATTGTAAACGCGAATCCTGTTGATAGATCTATCGGGCCTGACAACCCCAACCGGACTGGACGACCAGTATTCAACGGTTGTACAGTACTTCGTTTCGTGACTACACTTGGTACAGTGTAGTAAGATTTCATATTAAAGGGAATATGCGACGTGATTAATTGTTAAGTATGGTTACCAAGTGCTCAACCACTTAGAATATTTTTATTAAACTGTTTATATACGAAATCTTGTGGTCTATATTTATATCGCTGCCGGCATTAAACCTCTATCTCACCAACTTTATGTTGACATTTTAAAGCATGTTATTCTCAGGTATGAATTAAGTCTTCCGCTGTGCATTAGCTCGTACTAAGGATATTACTTGAGGCCATTAAGGACTTATATCATAAGGCGTTGCATTCGAGTCATTGAAGTTCATAGAGACTATTATTAAGTAAATGGCGGTTTAGGTCATTTGAATATTATGAAATGTCAGGCGAATATGTCAATTCTGGATGTAACTATAGATTGCCTTTTAAGAATAAATGCAACGTTTGTAAGATGTATCATATAGAGGGCAAGTACCTCGCAATGTTATCAACTATTGTAATTCGTTTGTAATCAATATGGACAACGTCCGGATGATTAGTTTCGGATCCTTTCATCAACCCCCGAAGTCCTTAAGTTGTAACAATGACCCGGGAACCTCTAAACCACCAGGTTTTTCTAAACCAATGTGGAAAACGACGGCTCTTATTAGGAGAACATCATATATCCCTAGAAACTTGGCAAAACGAACCAAAACCGAAGAAGAAGAAACAAGCGAGTCGGAATAAGATAGTTGTATTCGTGTGGTGTAATATATGTAATATAGTGTGCTTATGCTTTATGATATATGTAAAAATTGCTTGTATTAATAAGTATTTTTTTATGAATCTAACTCTTGTCTATTTTACAGTATAAAAACACAAAATGGATAGACAACCCAATATTTTAAGAGACCTACCCGGAGACATGATTGATGAAATCTTGTCTAGAGTCGGTCAGAATTCTTCGGCACAACTATTTAAGGTGAGATCAGTTTGTAAGACATTCGAAGAACGTTCCAAGAAGGCCTTGGTTTATAAAAGGCTTTCGTTCGAAAGATGGGGGATATCACATTGGGAAATCCATAAGTTACGATGTGTTTACTTTGACGCATATATTGCGGGGAACCTAAATGCTATTTTACACAATGGGTTAAGAAATTATTTTGACTCAATATATCCGAATATTGGACTTCGTGATTTAGAAAAAGCGGCTAACATGCAACATAAAGAAGCATGTTATGCTTACGGATTAGTAATGTTCGCATCTTACCAAAGTGAGAACAAGAACATTGGGCTACAACTATTAAACAAAACGTTCCCACAAGTGACGGAGTCGGTAATTGGGGTAAGAAATGAGGTTTTTAGATTGTTACGGGACTGTTGGACATTACGTAACCCTCGTCCCTTTGACGACGTTACAACACGCTGTCTTATCAAAGGCCATAACGGTTATGTTCCACAAGACCAAGGATGGGAAGTAATCCTAGTAAAACCAGAATGCATGACTTGTTTCTGGACGTATGAATTACGTGTCTTTATTGCCTTTGCTGAACGACTTGTGTACTAGCTAGAATTATCTTCACAACCATCTTGTATCAAATTTATTGTGTGCTATATTTCATGCTATATGTAAAATAAGCGGTATTGTAAGTTTGTAAAATATTGTGTAAAAGTTTGAACGCGAAATATTATTATAATCAGTTTTTCATATAGAATTGTAGTAGTTGAATTGTATATTAGCTACTAAGTATGAACTTAACGGGTAGGTACTACCCGAATTTAAACTTATAAAATGCTAATATGAAGAAAAAGCTTTTATAAATGAGTTCATATTATGCTACGAAATACTATTAACTACTCTTAATATTCTGTATGATTAACTTGTTCCATTTGATTATTTTGAAGGAAATGGCACCGACTACTCGACACACCGTGAATATGAATGAAGGGGAATTCCGTACTTTTCTAGCTTCAAACATAGCCGCAGTACAGGCTGCGCTACATACCAACAATAACCTTGGATCTAGCAGTACAGGAAATCGTGTAGGATGCACCTACAAAGAATTCACTGCCTGCAAACCTTTGGAATTTGATGGAACCGAAGGACCGATCGGATTGAAACGGTGGACCGAGAAGGTCGAATCGGTGTTTGCCATAAGTAAGTGTACTGAAGAGGACAAAGTGAAGTACGCTACGCATACCTTCACAGGTTCTGCGTTAACATGGTGGAATACCTATCTAGAGCAAGTGGGACAACACGATGCTTACGTACTACCGTGGTCAGCATTCAAGCACTTGATGAACGAGAAGTACCGTCCCAGAACCGAGGTCAATAAGCTCAAGACAGAACTTAGAGGGTTACGAACCCAAGGATTTGATATTACCACGTACGAAAGACGATTCACAGAATTGTGCCTATTGTGTCCAGGAGCATTCGAAGATGAGGAAGAGAAGATCGACGCGTTTGTGAAAGGATTACCGGAAAGAATCCAAGAAGATATAAGTTCACACGAGCCCGCCTCCATACAACAGGCATGTAGAATGGCTCACAAACTAGTGAACCAGATTGAAGAAAGAATTAAAGAACAGACTGCTGAAGAGGCCAATGTGAAGCAAGTCAAAAGAAAGTGGGAGGAATACGGTGATAAGAATCACCAATACAACAACAACAACAATTACAACAATAATCGCAACAATTATCCCAACAATCGCAACATCAATCGCAACTATAACAAACGGCCCAACAACAACAACAACAACAACAACAACAACAACAACAACAACAACAACAACAACAACAACAACAACAACAACAACAACAACAACAACAACAACAACAACAACAACAACAACAACAACAACAGCAACTACAACAATCATCCCAACAACAATAATAACCGCAACAACAACAACAATCAGAAGCAGCTATGCCAAAGGTGTGAAAAGTATCACTCAGGGTTCAGCATCAAATTTTGCAACAAGTGTAAAAGAAATGGTCATAGTGCGGCGAAGTGTGAGGTCTACGGACCAGGGGTTAATAGAACGAAAGGAACAAATGGTGTCGGAACGAGTAATGGCGGAGCAAGTAGTGTCGGAGCAAGTTATGCCAATGTAGTTTGTTATAAATGTGGAAAACCGGGCCACATTATTAGAAATTGCCCGAACCAGGAGAACACGAATGGACAAGGCCGCGGAAGAGTTTTCAATATTAATGCGGCAGAGGCACAGGAAGACCCGGAGCTTGTTACGGGTACGTTTCTTATTGATAATAAATATGCTTACGTTTTATTTGATTCGGGTGCGGATAGAAGCTATATGAGTAGAGATTTTTGTGCTAAATTAAGTTGTCCATTGACGCCTTTGGATAGTAAATTTTTACTCGAATTAGCAAATGGTAAATTAATTTCAGCAGATAATATATGTCGGAATCGAGAAATTAAACTGGTTAGCGAAACATTTAAGATTGATTTGATACCAGTAGAGTTAGGGAGTTTTGATGTGATGATCGGTATGGACTGGTTGAAAGAAGTGAAAGCAGAGATTGTTTGTTACAAAAATGCAATTCGCATTATACGAGAAAAAGGAAAACCCTTAATGGTGTACGGAGAAAAGGGCAACACGAAGCTACATCTTATTAGTAATTTGAAGGCACAAAAACTAATAAGAAAAGGTTGCTATGCTGTTCTAGCACACGTCAAGAAAGTACAAACTGAAGAAAAGAGCATCAATGATGTTCCCATTGCAAAAGAATTTCCCGATGTATTTCCGAAAGAATTACCGGGATTACCCCCACATCGATCCGTTGAATTTCAAATAGATCTTGTACCAGGAGTTGCACCAATAGCTCGTGCTCCTTACAGACTCGCACCCAGCGAGATGAAAGAACTGTAAAGCCAATTACAAGAACTTTTAGAGCGTGGTTTCATTCGACCAAGCACATCACCGTGGGGAGCTCCTGTTTTGTTTGTCAAGAAGAAAGATGGTACATTCAGGTTGTGTATCGACTATCGAGAGTTGAACAAACTTACCATCAAGAACCGCTACCCACTACCAAGAATCGACGACTTATTTGATCAACTACAAGGCTCATCTGTTTATTCAAAGATTGACTTACGTTCCGGGTATCATCAAATGCGGGTGAAAGAAGATGATATTCCAAAGACTGCTTTCAGAACACGTTACGGTCATTACGAGTTTATGGTCATGCCGTTTGGTTTAACTAATGCACCAGCTGTGTTCATGGACCTTATGAACCGAGTGTGTGGACCATACCTTGACAAGTTTGTCATTATTTTCATTGATGACATACTTATTTACTCAAAGAATGACCAAGAACACAGTGAACATTTGAGAAAGGTGTTAGAAGTATTGAGGAAGGAAGAATTGTACGCTAAGTTTTCAAAGTGTGCATTTTGGTTGGAAGAAGTTCAATTCCTCGGTCACATAGTGAACAAAGAAGGTATTAAGGTGGATCCGGCAAAGATAGAAACTGTTGAAAAGTGGGAAACCCTGAAAACTCCGAAACACATACGCCAGTTTTTAGGACTAGCTGGTTACTACAGAAGGTTCATCCAAGACTTTTCCAGAATAGCAAAACCCTTGACTGCATTAACGCATAAAGGGGAGAAATTTGAATGGAATGATGAACAAGAGAAAGCGTTTCAGTTATTGAAGAAAAAGCTAACTACGGCACCTATATTGTCATTGCCTGAAGGGAATGATGATTTTGTGATTTATTGTGATGCATCAAAGCAAGGTCTCGGTTGTGTATTAATGCAACGAACGAAGGTGATTGCTTATGCGTCTAGACAATTGAAGATTCACGAACAAAATTATACGACGCATGATTTGGAATTAGGCGCGGTTGTTTTTGCATTAAAGACTTGGAGGCACTACTTATATGGGGTCAAAAGTATTATATATACCGACCACAAAAGTCTTCAACACATATTTAATCAGAAACAACTGAATATGAGGCAGCGTAGGTGGATTGAATTATTGAATGATTACGACTTTGAGATTCGTTACCACCCGGGAAAGGCAAATGTGGTAGCCGATGATTTGAGCAGGAAGGACAGAGAACCCATTCGAGTAAAATCTATGAATATAATGATTCATAATAACCTTACTACTCAAATAAAGGAGGCGCAACAAGGATTTTTAAAAGAGGGAAATTTAAAGGATGAAATACCTAAAGGATCGGAGAAGCATCTTAATATTCGGGAAGACGGAACCCGGTATAGGGCTGAAAGGATTTGGGTACCAAAATTTAGAGATATGAGAGAAATGGTACTTAGAGAAGCTCATAAAACCAGATACTCAATACATCCTGGAACGGGGAAGATGTACAAGGATCTCAAGAAACATTTTTGGTGGCCGGGTATGAAAGCCGATGTTGCTAAATACGTAGGAGAATGTTTGACGTGTTCTAAGGTCAAAGCTGAGCATCAGAAACCATCAGGTCTACTTCAACAACCCGAAATCCCGGAATGGAAATGGGAAAACATTACCATGGATTTCATCACTAAATTACCAAGGACTGCAAGTGGTTTTGATACTATTTGGGTAATAGTTGATCGTCTCACCAAATCAGCACACTTCCTGCCAATAATAGAAGATGACAAGATGGAGAAGTTAGCACGATTGTATTTGAAGGAAGTCGTCTCCAGACATGGAATACCAATCTCTATTATCTCTGATAGGGATGGCAGATTTATTTCAAGATTCTGGCAGACATTACAGCAAGCATTAGGAACTCGTCTAGACATGAGTACTGCCTATCATCCACAAACTGATGGACAGAGCGAAAGGACCATACAAACGCTTGAAGACATGCTACGAGCATGTGTTATTGATTTCGGAAACAGTTGGGATCGACATCTACCGTTAGCAGAATTTTCCTACAACAACAGCTACCATTCAAGCATTGAGATGGCGCCGTTTGAAGCACTTTATGGTAGAAAGTGCAGGTCTCCGATTTGTTGGAGTGAAGTGGGGGATAGACAGATTACGGGTCCGGAGATTATACAAGAAACTACCGAGAAGATCATCCAAATTCAACAACGGTTGAAAACCGCCCAAAGTCGACAAAAGAGCTACGCTGACATTAAAAGAAAAGATATAGAATTTGAAATTGGAGAGATGGTCATGCTTAAAGTTGCACCTTGGAAAGGCGTTGTTCGATTTGGTAAACGAGGGAAATTAAATCCAAGGTATATTGGACCATTCAAGATTATTGATCGTGTCGGACCAGTAGCTTACCGACTTGAGTTACCTCAACAACTCGCGACTGTACATAACTCTTTTCACGTCTCGAATTTGAAGAAATGTTTTGCTAAAGAAGATCTCACTATTCCGTTAGATGAAATCCAAATCAACGAAAAACTTCAATTCATCGAAGAACCCGTCGAAATAATGGATCGTGAGGTTAAAAGACTTAAGCAAAACAAGATACCAATTGTTAAGGTTCGATGGAATGCTCGTAGAGGACCCGAGTTCACCTGGGAGCGTGAAGATCAGATGAAGAAGAAATACCCGCATCTATTTCCAGAAGATTCGTCAACACCTTCAACAGCTTAAAATTTCGGGACGAAATTTATTTAACGGGTAGGTACTGTAGTGACCCGAACTTTTCCATGTTTATATATATTAATTGAGATTGATATTTACATGATTAAATGTTTCCAACATGTTAAGCAATCAAACTTGTTAAGACTTGATTAATTGAAATATGTTTCATATAGACAATTGACCACCCAAGCTGACCGGTGATTCACGAACGTTAAAACTTGTAAAAACTATATGATGACATATATATGGATATATATATAGTTAACATGATACTATGATAAGTAAACATATCATTAAGTATATTAACAATGAACTACATATGTAAAAACAAGACTACTAACTTAATGATTTTTAAACGAGACATATATGTAACGATTATCGTTGTAAAGACATTTAATGTATATATATCATATTAAGAGATATTCATACATGATAATATCATGATAATATAATAATTTAAAATCTCATTTGATATTATAAACATTGGGTTAACAACATTTAACAAGATCGTTAACCTAAAGGTTTCAAAACAACACTTACATGTAACGACTAACGATGACTTAACGACTCAGTTAAAATGTATATACATGTAGTGTTTTAATATGTATTTATACACTTTTGAAAGACTTCAATACACTTATCAAAATACTTCTACTTAACAAAAATGCTTACAATTACATCCTCGTTCAGTTTCATCAACAATTCTACTCGTATGCACCCGTATTCGTACTCGTACAATACACAGCTTTTAGATGTATGTACTATTAGTATATACACTCCAATGATAAGATCTTAGCAGCCCATGTGAGTCACCTAATACATGTGGGAACCATCATTTGGCAACTAGCATGAAATATCTCATAAAATTACAAAAATATGAGTAATCATTCATGACTTATTTACATGAAAACAAAATTACATATCCTTTATATCTAATCCATACACCAACGACCAAAAACACCTACAAATACTTTCATTCTTCAATTTTATTCATCTAATTGATCTCTCTCAAGTTCTATCTTCAAGTTCTAAGTGTTCTTCATAAATTCTACAAGTTCTAGTTACATAAAATCAAGAATACTTTCAAGTTTGCTAGCTCACTTCCAATCTTGTAAGGTGATCATCCAACCTCAAGAAATCTTTGTTTCTTACAGTAGGTTATCATTCTAATACAAGGTAATAATCATATTCAAACTTTGGTTCAATTTCTATAACTATAACAATCTTATTTCAAGTGATGATCTTACTTGAACTTGTTTTCGTGTCATGATTCTGCTTCAAGAACTTTGAGCCATCCAAGGATCCGTTGAAGCTAGATCCATTTTTTTCTTTTCCAGTAGGTTTATCCAAGGAACTTAAGGTAGTAATGATTTTCATAACATCATTCGATTCATACATATAAAGCTATCTTATTCGAAGGTTTAAACTTGTAATCACTAGAACATAGTTTAGTTAATTCTAAACTTGTTCGCAAACAAAAGTTAATCCTTCTAACTTGACTTTTAAAATCAACTAAACACATGTTCTATATCTATATGATATGCTAACTTAATGATTTAAAACCTGGAAACACGAAAAACACCGTAAAACCGGATTTACGCCGTCGTAGTAACACCGCGGGCTGTTTTGGGTTAGTTAATTAAAAACTATGATAAACTTTGATTTAAAAGTTGTTATTTTGAGAAAATGATTTTTATTATGAACATAAAACTATATCCAAAAATTATGGTTAAACTCAAAGTGGAAGTATGTTTTCTAAAATGGTCATCTAGACGTCGTTCTTTCGACTGAAATGACTACCTTTACAAAAACGACTTGTAACTTATTTTTCCGACTATAAACCTATACTTTTTCTGTTTAGATTCATAAAATAGAGTTCAATATGAAACCATAGCAATTTGATTCACTCAAAACGGATTTAAAATGAAGAAGTTATGGGTAAAACAAGATTGGATAATTTTTCTCATTTTAGCTACGTGAAAATTGGTAACAAATCTATTCCAACCATAACTTAATCAACTTGTATTGTATATTATGTAATCTTGAGATACCATAGACACGTATAAAATATTTCGACCTATCATGTCGACACATCTATATATATTTCGGAACAACCATAGACACTCTATATGTGAATGTTGGAGTTAACTATACAAGGTTGAGGTTGATTCCAAAATATATATAGTTTGAGTTGTGATCAATACTGAGATACGTATACACTGGGTCGTGGATTGATTCAAGATAATATTTATCGATTTATTTCTGTACATCTAACTATGGACAACTAGTTGTAGGTTTCTAACGAGGACAGCTGACTTAATAAACTTAAAACATCAAAATATTTTAAAAGTGTTGTAAATATATTTTGAACATACTTTGATATATATGTATATATTGTTATAGGTTCGTGAATCAACCAGTGGCCAAGTCTTACTTCCCGACGAAGTAAAAATCTGTGAAAGTGAGTTATAGTCCCACTTTTAAAATCTAATATTTTTGGGATGAGAATACATGCAGGTTTTATAAATGATTTACAAAATAGACACAAGTACGTGAAACTACATTCTATGGTTGAATTATCGAAATCGAATATGCCCCTTTTTATTAAGTCTGGTAATTTAAGAATTAGGGAACAGACACCCTAATTGACGCGAATCCTAAAGATAGATCTATCGGGCCCAACAAGCCCCATCCAAAGTACCGGATGCTTTAGTACTTCGAAATTTATATCATATCCGAAGGGTGTCCCGGAATGATGGGGATATTCTTATATTTGCATCTTGTTAATGTCGGTTACCAGGTGTTCACCATATGAATGATTTTTATCTCTATGTATGGGATGTGTATTGAAATATGAAATCTTGTGGTCTATTATTATGATTTGATATATATAGGTTAAACCTATAACTCACCAACATTTTTGTTGACGTTTTAAGCATGTTTATTCTCAGGTGATTATTAAGAGCTTCTGCTGTCGCATACTTAAATAAGGACGAGATTTGGAGTCCATGCTTGTATGATATTGTGTAAAAACTGCATTCAAGAAACTTATTTTGTTGTAACATATTTGTATTGTAAACCATTATGTAATGGTCGTGTGTAAACAGGATATTTTAGATTATCATTATTTGATAATCTACGTAAAGCTTTTTAAACCTTTATTGATGAAATAAAGGTTATGGTTTGTTTTAAAATGAATGCAGTCTTTGAAAAACGTCTCATATAGAGGTCAAAACCTCGCAACGAAATCAATTAATATGGAACGTTTTTAATCAATAAGAACGGGACATTTCAATATTGGTATTTAAACAGGCACAACAATTTGCATGTGAAGGTATTACATATCATAAGATCTAAAAGTGCAAAATTCACCTTTAAAAATAGTAAAATGTCATTTTCGGCATCTAAATGGCTTCGAACGGGAGAAAGACTTAAGGAAGTCTTGCTCGGTTTTCTAGTTATCTTGCAAATATGGGCCTAATCTGCAGTTGAAAATTTTTCGAAAAATTCCTCACAAAATTTTGTCCGATTTTGTGGTTAATGTGGTGACTTCAAATATGTGTTTTATGGCCATTAATTATCATCATAGCGAAACTACACTCTCATATATTCGCATTCAATTATGAAATTTAGAAACAAAAACAAAAATAATGTTATGAGTTTAGAGAAATAAAAAAGCGGCTAAAAATGCTTGAACAATAAAACCAATACGTTATAAAAGCAGCAACGTTTTGTAGATAGTGGTAAGATAGTAGCCTCAAAATGATGCTCGATGTACCTAAATACAATATTAAATAAAAAAAAGTATCATACTGTTATTCAAACGGGCACAACAATTCGCATGTGAAGGTATTACTTATCGTAAGATCTAAAAGTGCAAAATTCACCTTTAAAAACAGTAAAATGTCACTTTCAGCACCTAAACTGCTTCGAACGGGAGAAAGCCTTAAGAAAGTCTTGCTCGTAGCGCCATTTTCTAGTTATCTTGTAAATATGGGCTTAATCTACAATTGAAAATTTTTCGAAATATTCTCCACAAAATTTTGTCTGATTTTGTGGGGAATGTTGTGACTTCAAATATGTATTTTGCGGCTATTAATTATCATCAAAGCGAAACTACACTCTCATATATTCGCATTCAATATGAAATTTAGAAATAAAAACAAAAATAAAATTATGAATTTAGAGAAATAAAAAAGCGGCTAAAAATACTCGAACAATAAAACCAAGACGTTATAAAAGCAACAACGTTTTGTAGCTAGTGGTGAGATAGTAGCCCCAAAATGATTTACGATGTACCTAAATACAATATTAAATAAAAACTAGTACCATAGTGGTATTTAAACAGGCACAACAATTTGCATGTGAAGGTATTACTTATCGTAAGATCTAAAAGTCCAAAATTCACCTTTAAAAATAGTATAGTCATTTTCGACATCTAAACTATTTCGAACGGGGGAAAGCTTTAAGGAAGTGTAGCTCGTAGCGTCATTTTCTAGTTATCTTGCGAATATGGACCGAATTTGTAATTAAAAATTTTTCGGAAAATTCTCCACAATTTTGCCCGATTTTGTGGGGAATGTAGTGACTTCAAATATGTGTTTTCAGGCCATTAACTATCATCAAATAGAAACTAACTCTCATATATTCACATTCAATTATGATATTTAGAAACAAAAACAAAAATAAAGTTATGAATTTATAGAAATAAAAAAACCAAGACGTTATAAAAGCAGCAACATTTTGTAGCTAGTGGTAAGATAGTAGCCCCAAAATGATGCTCGATGTACCTAAATACAATAATAAATAAAAAAATAATCATACTGGTATTTAAACGGGCACAACAATTCGCAAGTGAAGGTATTACTTATCGCAAGATCTAAAAGTGCAAAATTCACCTTTAAAAACAGTAAAATGTCATTTTCGGCATCTAAACTGCTTCGAACGGGAGAAAGCCTTAAGGTAGTCTTGATCGTACTGATTTTCTAGTTATCATGCGAATATGGGCCTAATTTGCAATTGAAAATTTTTTCGGAAAATTCTCCACAAAATTTTGCCCGATTTTGTGAGGAATGTAGTGACTTCAATTATGTGTTTTCCGACCATTAATTATCATCAAATAGAAACTACACTCTCATATATTCGCATTCAATTATGAAATTTAGAAACAAAAATAAAAATAAAGTTATGAATTTAGAGAAATAAAAAAGCAGCTAAAAATACTCGAACAATAAAACCAAGACGTTTGAAAAGCATCAACGTTTTGTAGCTAGTGGTGAGATAGAAGCCCCAAAATGATTCTCGATGTACCTAAATACAATATTAAATAAAAATAAGTACCATAGTGGTATTTAAACAGGCACAACAATTCACATGTGAAGGTATTACCTATCGTATGATTTAAAATTGCAAAATTCACCTTTAAAAACAGTAAAATGTCATTTTCGGCATTTAAACTATTTCGAACCGGGGAAAACCTTAAGGAAGTCTTGCTCGTAGCGTTATTTTCTAGTTATCTTGCGAGTATGGGCCTAATCTGAAATTGAAAATATTTCGAAAAATTCTCCACAAAATTTTGCCCGATTTTGTGGGGGAATGTAGTGACTTCAAATATGTATTTTGTGTCCATTAATTATCATCAAAACGAAACTACACTCTCATATATTCGCATTCAATATGAAAATTATAAATAAAAATAAAAATAAAGTTATGAATTTAGAGAAATAAAAAAGCGGCTAAAAATACTCGAACAATAAAACCAAGACGTTATAAAAGTAGCAACGTTTTGTAGTTAGTGGTAAGATAGTAGCCCCAAATTGATGCTCGATGTACCTAAATACAATATTAAAAAAATAACTATCATACTGGTATTTAAACATGCACAACAATTCGCATGTGAAGGTATTACTTATCGTAAGATCTAAAAGTGCAAAATTCACCTTTAAAAACAGTAAAATGTCATTTTCGGCATCTAAACTGCTTCGAATAGGAGAAAGCCTTAACAAAGTCTTGCTCGTAGGGCCGGTTTTCTAGCTATCTTGCAAATATGGGCTTAATCTGCAATTGAAAATTTTTCGAAAAATTCTCCGCAAAATTTTGTCCGATTTTGTGGGGAATGTAGTGACTTCAAATATGTATTTTGCGGCCACTAATTATCATCAAAGCGAAACTACACTCTCATATATTCGCATTCAATATAAAATTTAGAAATAAAAACAAAAATAAAGTTATGAATTTAGAGAAATAAAAAAGCGGATAAAAATACTCAAAAAATAAAACCAAGATGTTATAAAAGCAACAACGTTTTGTAACTAGTGGTGAGATAGTAGCCCCAAAATGATTCTCGAGGTACCTAAATACAATATTAAATAGAAAAAAGTATCATAGTGGTATTTAAAGAGGCACAATAATTCACATGTGAAAGTATTACTTATCGTAAGATCTAAAAGTGCAAAATTCACCTTTAAAAATAGTAAAATGTCATTTTCAGTATCTAAACTGTTTCGAACGGGGGAAAGCCTTAAGAAATTCTTGCTCGTAGCGTCATTTTCTAGTTATCTTGCGAATATGAGCCTAATCTGCAATTGAAAATTTTTCGGAAAATTCTACACAAAATTTTGCCCGATTTTGTGGGGAGTGTAGTGACTTCAAATATGTGTTTTCCGGCCATTAATTATCATCAAATAGAAACTACACTCCCATATCTTCGCATTCAGTTGTGAAATTTAGAATCAAAAACAAAAATAAAGTTATGAATTTAGAGAAATAAAAAAGCAGCTAAAAATACTCGAACAATAAAACCAAGACGTTATGAAAGCAGCAACGTTTTGTAGCTAATGGTAAGATAGTATCCCAAAATGATGCTAGATGTACCTAAATACAATATTAAATAAAAACAAGTATCATACTGGTATTTAAACGGGCACAACAATTCACATGTGAAGGTATTACTTATCCTAAGATCTAAAAATGCAAAATTCACCTTTAAAAACAGTAAAATGTCATTTTCGGCATCTAAACTGCTTCGAACGAGAGAAAGCCACTTGCTCGTAGCGCTATTTTCCAGTTATCTTGTAAATATGGGTTTAATCTGCAATTGAAAATTTTTCGAAAAATTCTCCACAAAATTTTGTCCGATTTTGTGGGGAATGTAGTGACTTCAAATATGTATTTTGCATTTATTAATTATTATCAAAGCGAAACTACACTCTCATATATTCGCATTCAATATGAAATTTAGAAATAAAAACAAAAATAAAGTTATGAATTTAGAGAAATAAAAAAGCGGCTAACAATACTCGAACAATAAAACCAAGACGTTATAAAAGCAACAACGTTTTGTAGCTATTGGTGAGATAGTAGCCCCAAAATGATTCTCGATGTACCTAAATACAATATTAAATAAAAACTAGTACATAGTGATATTTAAACAGGCACAACAATTCGCATGTGAAAATATTACTTATCGTAAGATCTAAAAGTGCAAAATTCACCTTTAATAATAGTAAAATGTCATTTTCGGCATCTAAACTATTTCGAACGTGGAAAAGCCTTAAGGAAGTGTTGCTCGTAGCGTCATTTTCTAGTTATCTTGCGAATATAGGCCTAATTTGCAAATGAAAATTTTTCGGAAAATTCCCCACAATTTTGCTCGATTTTGTGGGGAATGTAGTGACTTTAAATATGTGTTTTTCGGCCATTAACTATCATCAAATAGAAAATACACTCTCATATATTCGCATTCAATTATGAAATTTAGAAACAAAAACAAAAATAAAGTTATGAATTTAGAGAAATAAAAAAACCGCTAAAAACACTCGAACGATAAACCAAGACGTTACAAAAGCTGCAACGTTTTGTAGCTAGTGGTAAGATAGTAGCTCCAAAATGATGCTCGATGTACCTAAATACAATATTAAATAAAAACAAGTATCATACTGGTATTTAAACGGGCACAACAAGTCGCAAGTGAAGGTATTACTTATCGTAAGATCTAAAAGTGCAAAATTCACCTTTAAAAAAAGTAAAATGTCATTTTCGGCTTCCAAACTGCTTCGAACGGGAGAAAGCCTTAAGGAAGTCTTGATCGTATCGCCGGTTTTCTAGTTATCTTGCGAATATGGGCATAATTTGTAATTGAAAATTTTTCAAAAAATTCTCCACAAAATTTTGCCCGATTTTGTGGAGAATGTAGTGAATTCAAATATGTGTTTTCCGGCCAATAATTATCATCAAATAGAAACGACACTCTCACATATTCGCATTCAATTATGAAATTTAGAAACAAAAAACAAAAATAAATTTATGAATTTAGAGAAATAAAAAAGTGACTAAAAATACTCGAACAATAAAACCAAGACGTTATAAAAGCAGCAACGTTTTGTAGCTAGTGGTAAGATAGTAGCCCCAAAATGATGCTCGATGTACCTAAATACAATATTAAATAAAAACAAGTATCATACTGGTATTTAAATGGGCACAATAATTCGCAAGTGAAGGTGTTACTTATCGTAAGATCTAAAAGTGCAAAATTCACCTTTAAAAACAGTAAAATGTCATTTTCGGCATCTAAACTGCTTCCAACGGGAGAAAGCCTTAAGGAAGTCTTGATCGTTGTGCCGGTTTTCTAGTTATCTTGCAAATATGGGTCTAATCTGCAATTGAAAATTTTTCGAAAAATTCTCCACAAAATTTTGTCCGATTTTGTGGGAAATGTAGTGACTTCAAATAGGTGTTTTCTGGCCATTAATTATCAACAAAGCGAAACTACACTCTCATATATTCGCATTCAATATGAAATTAGAAACAAAAATAAAAATAAAGTTATGAATTTAGAGAAATAAAAAAGCTGCTAAAAATACTCGAAAAATAAAATCAAGACGTGATAAAAGCAGCAACGTTTTTTAGCTAGTGGTAAGATAGTAGCCCCAAAATGATTCTCAATGTACTTAAATACAATATTAAATAAAAACAAGTATCATAGTAGTATTTAAACAGCCATAACAATTCGCATGTGAAGGTATTACTTATTGTAAGATATAAAAGTGCAAAATTCACCTTTAAAAACAGTAAAATGTCATTTTCGGTATCTAAACTGCTTTGAATGGGAGAAAGCCTTAAGGACGTCTTGCTCGTAGCTCCAGTTTTCTGGTTATCTTGCAAATATGGGCCTAATCTACAATTGAAAATTTTTCGAAAACTTTTCCACAAAATTTTATCTGATTTTGTGGGGAAGGTAGTGGCCTCAAAAATATGTATTTTGCGGCTATTAATTATCTTCGAAGCGAAACTACACTTTCATATATTCGCATTCAATATGAAATTTAGAAATAAAAACAAAAATAAAGTTATGAATTTAGAGAAATAAAAAAAGGGCTAAAAATACTCGAACAATAAAACCAAGACGTTATAAAAGCAACAATTTTTTGTAGCTAGTGGTAAGATAGTAGCCCCAAAATTATTCTCGATGTACCTAAATACAATATTAAATAAAAACAAGTATTATAGTGGTATTTAAACAGCCACAACAATTCACATGTGAAGGTATTACTTATCGTAAGATCTAAAAGTGAAAAATTCACCTTTAAAAATAGTAAAATGTCATTTTCGGTATCTAAACTGTTTCGAACGGGAGAAAGCCTTAAGGACGTCTTGCTCGTAGCTCCAGTTTTCAAGTTATCTTGCAAATATGGGCCTAATCTGCAATTATAAATTTTTTGAAAAATTCTCTCCAAAATTTTGTCCGATTTTGTGGGGAATGCAGTGACTTCAAAAATATGTATTTTACGACTATTAATTATCATCAAAGCGAAACTACACTCTCACATATTCGCATTCAATATGAAATTTAGAAATAGAAACAAAAATAAAGTAATGAATTTAGAGAAATAAAAAAGTGGCTAAAAATACTCGAACAATAAAACCAAGACGTTATAAAAGCAGCAACGTTTTGTAGCTAGTGGTAAGATAGAAGCCCCAAAATGATTCTCGATGTACCTAAATACAATATTAAATAAAAACAAGTATCATAGTGGTATTCAAAAAGGCACAACAGTTCACATGTGAAGGTATTACCTATCGTATGATTTAAAATTGCAAAATTCACCTTTAAAAACAGTAAAATGTCATTTTCGGCATTTAAACTATTTCGAACCGGGGAAAACCTTAAGCAAGTCTTGCTCGTAGCGTTATTTTCTAGTTATCTTGCGAGTATGGGCCTAATCTGCAATTGAAAATTTTTCGAAAAATTCTCCACAAAATTTTGCCCGATTTAGTGGGGGAATGTAGTGACTTCAAATATGTATTTTGCGTCCATTAATTATCATCAAAACAAAACTACACTCTCATATATTCGCATTCAATATGAAAATTAGAAATAAAAATAAAGTTATGAATTTAGAGAAATAAAAAAGCGGCTAAAAATACTCTAACAATAAAACCAAGACGTTATAAAAGCAGCAACGTTTTGTAGCTAGTGGTAAGATAGTAGCCCCAAATTGATGCTCGATGTACCTAAATACAATATTAAAAAAATAACTATCATACTGGTATTTAAACATGCACAACAATTCGCATGTGAAGGTATTACTTATCGTAAGATCTAATAGTGCAAAATTCACCTTTAAAAACAGTAAAATGTCATTTTCGGCATCTAAACTGCTTCGAATAGGAGAAAGCCTTAAGGAAGTCTTGCTCGTAGCGCCGGTTTTCTAGCTATCTTGCAAATATGGGCTTAATCTGCAATTGAAAATTTTTCGAAAAATTCTCCGCAAAATTTTGTCCGATTTTGTGGGGAATGTAGTGACTTCAAATATGTATTTTGCAGCCACTAATTATCATCAAAGCGAAACTACACTCTCATATATTCGCATTCAATATGAAATTTAGAAATAAAAACAAAAATAAAGTTATGAATTTAGAGAAATAAAAAAGCGGCTAAAAATACTCGAACAATAAAACCAAGACGTTATAAAAGCCACAACGTTTTGTAGCTAGTGGTGAGATAGTAGCCCCAAAATGATTCTCGAGGTACCTAAATACAATATTAAATAAAAAAAAAGTATCATAGTGGTATTTAAAGAGGCACAATAATTCACATGTGAAAATATTACTTATCGTAAGATCTAAAAGTGCAAAATTCACCTTTAAAAACAGTAAAATGTCATTTTCAGCATCTAAACTGTTTCGAACGGGGGAAAGCCTTAAGGAATTCTTGCTCGTAGCGTCATTTTCTAGTTATCTTGCTAATATGAGCCTAATCTGCAATTGAAAACTTTTCGGAAAATTCTACACAAAATTTTGCCCGATTTTGTGGGGAGTGTAGTGACTTCAAATATGTGTTTTCCGGCCATTAATTATCATCAAATAGAAACTACACTCCCATATGTTCGCATTCAATTGTGAAATTCAGAATCAAAAACAAAAATAAAGTTATGAATTTAGAGAAATAAAAAAAAACAGCTAAAAATACTCGAACAATAAAACCAAGACGTTATGAAAACAGCAACGTTTTGTAGCTAATGGTAAGATAGTAGCCCCAAAATGATGCTAGATGTACCTAAATACAATATTAAATAAAAACAAGTATCATACTGGTATTTAAACGGGCACAACAAGTTGCAAGTGAAGGTATTACTTATCGTAAGATCTAAAAGTGCAAAATTCACCTTTAAAAATAGTAAAATGTCATTTTCGGCTTCTAAACTGCTTCGAACAGGAGAAAGCCTTAAGGAAGTCTTGATCGTAGCACCGGTTTTCTAGTTATCTTGCGAATATGGGCATAATTTGCTATTGAAAATTTTTCGAAAACTTTTCCACAAAAT
Organism: Rutidosis leptorrhynchoides; assembly: GCF_046630445.1. Classification (NCBI taxonomy): domain Eukaryota; kingdom Viridiplantae; phylum Streptophyta; class Magnoliopsida; order Asterales; family Asteraceae; genus Rutidosis; species Rutidosis leptorrhynchoides. Next base: position 44,496,095 of record NC_092335.1, on the reverse strand, counting down.
TTTGTCTGATTTTGTGGGGAAGGTAGTGACCTCAAAAATATGTATTTTGCGGCTATTAATTATCTTCAAAGCGAAACTACTCTTTCATATATTCGCATTCAATATGAAATTTAGAAATAAAAACAAAATAAAGTTATGAATTTAGAGAAATAAAAAACGGGCTAAAAATACTCGAACAATAAAACCAAGACGTTATAAAAGCAACAATTTTTTGTAGCTAGTGGTAAGATAGTAGCCCCAAAATTATTCTCGATGTACCTAAATACAATATTAAATAAAAACAAGTATTATAGTGGTACTTAAACAGCCACAACAATTCACATGTGAAAGTATTACTTATCGTAAGATCTAAAAGTGCGAAATTCACCTTTAAAAACAGTAAAATGTCATTTTCGGTATCTAAACTGTTTCGAACGGGAGAAAGCCTTAAGGACGTCTTGCTCGTAGCTCCAGTTTTTTAGTTATCTTGCAAATATGGGCCTAATCTGCAATTATAAATTTTTTGAAAAATTCTCCCCAAAATTTTATCCGATTTTGTGGGGAATGTAGTGACTTCAAAAATATGTATTTTACGACTATTAATTATCATCAAAGCGAAACTACACTCTCATATATTTGCATTCAATATGAAATTTAGAAATAAAAACAAAAATAAAGTAATGAATTTAGAGAAATAAAAAAGTGTATAAAAATACTCGAACAATAAAACCAAGACGTTATAAAAGCAGCAACGTTTTGTAGCTAGTGGTAAGATAGTAGCCCCAAAATTATGTTCGATGTACCTAAATATAATATTAAATAAAAACAAGTATCATCCTAGTATTTAAATAGGCACAACAATTCGCATGACAAGGTATTACTTATCGTAAGATCTAAAAGTGCAAAATCCACCTTTAAAAATGGTAAAATGTCATTTTCGGCATCTAAACTGCTTCGAACGAGAGAAAGCCTTAAGGAAGTCTTGCTCATTGAAATGTCCCGTTCATATTAATTTTAAACGTTCCATATTAATTGATTTCGTTGCGAGGTTTTGACCTCTATATGAGACGTTTTTCAAAGACTGCATTCATTTTTAAAACAACCATAACCTTTATTTTATCAATAAAGGTTTCAAAAGCATTACGTAGATTATCAAATAATGATAATCTATAATATACTGTTTACACACGACCATTACATAATGGTTTACAATAGAAATATATTACATCGACATATGTTTCTTGAATGCAGTTTTTACACAATATCATACAAACATGGACTCCAAATCTTGTCCTTATTTTAGTATGCAACAGCGGAAGCTCTTAGTATTCACCTGAGAATAAACATGCTTTAAATGTCAACAAAAATGTTGGTGAGTTATAGGTTTAACCTATATATATCAAATCATAACAATAGACCACAAGATTTCATATTTCAATACACATCCCATACATAGAGATAAAAATCATTCATATGGTGAACACCTGGTAACCGACATTAAAAAGATGCATATATAAGAATATCCCCATCATTCCGGGACACCCTTCGGATATGATATAAATTTTGAAGTACTAAAGCATCTGGTACTTTGGATGGGGTTTGTTAGGCCCAATAGATCTATCTTTAGGATTCACGTCAATTAGGGTGTCTGTTCCCTAATTCTTAGATTACCAGCATTAATAAAAAGGGGCATATTCGATTTCGATAATTCAACCATAGAATGTAGTTTCACGTACTTGTGTCTATTTTGTAAATCATTTATAAAATCTGCATGTATTCTCATCCCAAAAATATTAGATTTTAAAAGTGGAACTATAACTCTCTTTCACATATTTTTACTTCGTCGGGAAGTAAGACTTGGCCACTGGTCAATTCACGAACCTATAACAAATATGTACATATATATATCAAAGTATGTTCAAAATATATTTACAACATTTTTAATAAGTTTTACTGTTTTAAGTTTATTAAGTCAGATGTCCTTGTTAGTAACCTACAACTAGTTGCCCATAATTAGATGTACAGAAATAAATCGATATATAATATCTTGAATCAATCCACGACCCAGTGTATACACGTCTCAGGCTAGATCACAACTCAAAGTATATATATTTTTGGAATCAACCTCAACCCTGTATAGCTAACTCCAACATTATTGCATATAGAGTGTCTATGGTTGTTCCAAATAATATATATACATGGGTCGATATGATATGTCAAAACATTTGCATACGTGTCTATGGTATCCCAAGATTACATAATATATTAGAATACATGTATAATACAATATAAGTTAGCTAGGATATGATTTGTATAGATTTGTTAAACATTTTCTGTAGCTAAAAAGATTAAAAATATCCAATCTTGTTTTACCCATAACTTCTTCGTTTTAAATCCGTTTTGAGTGAATCCAATTGCTATGGTTTTATATTGAACTTAAGTTTATGAATCTATACAGAAAAAGTATAAGTTTATAGTCAGAATTACAGGTTACAACTCGTTTTTGTAAAGGTAGTCATTTTAGTCGAAAGAACGACGTCTAGATGACCATTTTGGAAAACATACTTCTACTTTGAGTTTAACCATGATTTTTGGATATAGTTTCATGTTCATAAGAAAAATCATTTTCCCAGAAGAACAACTTTTAAATCATAATTTATCATAGTTTTTAATTAACTAACCCAAAACAGCCCGCGGTGTTACTAGAACGGCGTATATCCGGTTTTACGGTGTTTTTCGTGTTTTCCGGTTTTAAATCATTAAGTTAGCATATAATATAGATATAGAACATGTGTTTAGTTGATTTTAAAAGTCAAGTTAGAAGGATTAACTTTTGTTTGCGAACAAGTTTAGAATTAACTAAACTATGTTCTAGTGATTTCAAGTTTAAACCTTCGAATAAGATAGCTTTATATGTATGAATCGAATGATGTTAGGAACATCATTACTACCTCAATTTTTCTGGATAAAACTACTGGAAATGAGAAAATGGATCTAGCTTCAAAGGATCCTTGGATGGCTTGAAAGTTCTTGAAGCAGAATCATGACACGAAAACAAGTTCAAGTAAGATTTCCACTCGAAATAAGATTGTTATAGTTATAGAAATTGAATCAAAGTTTGAATATGAGTATTACCTTGTATTAGAAAGATATCTTACTTTAAATAAGAAAGATTTCTTGAAGTTGGATGATCACTTTACAAGACTGGAAGTAAGCTAGCAAACTTGGAAGTATTCTTGATTTTATGAAACTAGAACTTATAGAATTTATGAAGAACACTTAGAACTTGAAGATAGAACTTGAGAGAGATCACTTAGATGAAGAAAATTGAAGAATGAAAGTGTTTGTAGGTGTTTTTGGTCGTTGGTATATGGATTAGATATAAAGGATGTGTAATTTTGTTTTCATGTAAATAAGTCATGAATGATTACTCATATTTTTATAATTTTATGAGATATTTCATGCTAGTTGTCAAATGATGGTTCCCACATATGTTAGGTGACTTACATGGGCTGATAATAGCTGATCATTGGAGTGTATATACCAATAGTACATACATCTAAAAGCTGTGTATTGTACGAGTACGAATACAGGTGCATACGAGTAGAATTGTTGATGAAACTGAACGAGGATGTAATTGTAAGCATTTTTGTTAAGTAGAAGTATTTTGATAAGTGTCTTGAAGTCTTTCGAAATTGTATGAATACATATTAAAACACTACTTGTATATACATTTTAACTGAGTCGTTAAGTCATCGTTAGTCGTTACATGTAAATGTTGATTTGAAACCTTTAAGTTAACGATCTTGTTAAATGTTGTTAACCCAATGTTTATTATATCTAATGAGATGTTAAATTATTATATTATCATGATATTATGATATATTAATGTATCTTAATATGATATATATATATTTAAATGTCGTTACAACGATAATCGTTACATATATGTCTCGTTTCGAAATCATTAAGTTAGTAGTCTTGTTTTTACATATGTAGTTCATTGTTAACACACTTAATGATATATTTAAATATCATTTTATCATATTAAATAAAGTGTATCAATATCTTAATATGATACATATGTATTTAGTAGACGTTATCATAACGATAATCGTTATATATATCATTTCGAGTTTCTTAACTTAGTAATCTCATTTCTTATGTATATCACACATTGTTAATATACTTAGTGAGATACTTACTCATCATAATCTCATGTCAACCATATATATATGTCTATATATACCACAACATGTAGTTTTTACAAATTTGTAACGTTCGTGAATCGCCGGTCAACTTGGGTGATCAATTGTCTATATGAAACTTATTTCATTTAATCAAGTCTTAACAAGTTTGATTACTTAACACGTTGGAAACATTTAGTCATGTAAATATCAATCTCAATTAATATATATAAACATGGAAAAGTTCGGGTCACTACAGTACCTACCCGTTAAATAAATTTCGTCTCGAAATTTTAAGCTGTTAAAGGTGTTGACGAATCTTCTGGAAATAGATGTGGGTATTTCTTCTTCATCTGATCTTCATGCTCCCAGGTGAACTCGGGTCCCCTACGAGCATTCCATCGAACCTTAACAATCGGTATCTTGTTTTTCTTAAGTCTTTTAACCTCACGATCCATTATTTCGACGGGTTCTTCAATGAATTGAAGTTTTTCATTGATTTGGATTTCGTCCAATGGAATAGTGAGATCTTCTTTAGCAAAACATTTCTTCAAATTCGAGACGTGGAAAGTGTTATGTACCGTCGCGAGTTGTTGAGGTAGCTCCAGTTGGTAAGCTACTGGTCCGACACGATCTATAATCTTGAATGGTCCAATGTACCTTGGATTTAGTTTCCCCCGTTTACCAAATCGAACAACGCCTTTCCAAGGTGAAACCTTAAGCATGACCATTTCTCTAATTTCAAACTCTATATCTTTTCTTTTACTGTCCGCGTAGCTCTTTTGTCGACTCTGGGCGGTTTTCAATCGTTGTTGAATTTGGATGATTTTCTTGGTAGTTTCTTGTATTATCTCCGGACCCGTAATCTGTCTATCCCCCACTTCATTCCAACAAATCGGAGACCTGCACTTTCTACCATAAAGTGCCTCAAACGGCACCATCTCAATACTAGAATGATAACTGTTGTTGTATGAAAATTCTACTAATGGTAGGTGTCGATCCCAACTGTTTCCGAAATCAATAACACATGCTCGTAGCATGTCTTCAAGCGTTTGTATCGTCCTTTCACTCTGCCCATCAGTTTGTGGATGATAGGCAGTACTCATGTCTAGACAAGTCCCCAATGCTTGTTGCAACGTCTGCCAGAACCTTGAAACAAATCTACCATCCCTATCAGAGATAATAGAGACGGGTATTCCATGTCTGGAGACAACCTCCTTCAAATACAATCGCGCCAACTTCTCCATTTTGTCATCTTCTCTCATTAACAGGAAGTGTGCTGACTTGGTGAGACGATCAACTATTACCCAAATAGTATCATAACCACTTGCAGTCCTTGGCAATTTAGTAATGAAATCCATGGTAATGTTTATCCCATTTCCATTCCGGGATTTTAGGTTGTTGTAGTAGACCTGATGGTTTCTGATGTTCAGCTTTGACCTTAGAACACGTCAAACATTCTCCTACATATTTAGCAATATCGGCTTTCATACCCGACCACCAAAAGTGTTTCTTGAGATCTTTATACATCTTCCCCGCTCCGGGATGTATTGAATATCTGGTTTTATGTGCTTCTTTAAGTACCATTTCTCTCACATCTCCAAACCTTGGTACCCAAATTCTATCAGCCCTATATCGGGTTCCGTCTTCCCGAATATTAATTTGTTTCTCTGATCCTTTGGGTATCTCATTCTTCAACTTTCCTTCTTTTACAACCCCCTGTTGCGCCTCCTTTATTTGAGTAGTAAGGTTAGTACGGATAATTATATTCATAGCTTTTACCCGTATAGGTTCTCTGTCATTTCTACTCAAAGCGTCGGCTACCACATTCGCCTTCCTCGGGTGGTATCGAATCTCAAAATCATAATCATTCAACAGTTCAATCCACCTTCGTTGTCTCATATTCATTTACTTCTGATTAAATATATGTTGGAGACTTTTGTGGTCGGTATATATAATACTTTTGACTCCATATAAATAATGTCTCCAAGTCTTTAATGCAAAAACAACAGCACCCAATTCCAAATCGTGAGTTGTATAATTTTGCTCGTGAATCTTCAATTGTCTAGACGCAAAAGCAATCACCTTCGTTCGTTGCATTAATACACAACCGAGACCTTGCTTTGATGCGTCACAATAAATCACAAAATCATCATTCCCTTCAGGCAATGACAATATAGGTGCCGTAGTTAGCTTTTTCTTCAATAACTAAAACGCCTTCTCTTGTTCATCCTTCCATTCAAATTTCTTTCCTTTATGCGTTAATGCAGTCAAGGATTTTGCTATTTTTGAGAAATCTTGGATGAATCTTCTGTAGTAACCAGCCAATCCTAAAAATTGACGTATATGCTTCGGAGTTTTTGGGGTTTCTCACTTTTTAACGGTTTCGATCTTTGTCGGGTCCACCTGGATACCTTCTTTGTTCACTATATGACCGAGGAATTGAACTTCTTCCAACCAAAATGCACACTTTGAAAACCTAGCGTACAGTTTTTCTTTCCTCAATACTTCTAGCACTTTTCTCAAATGTTCTTCGTGCTCTTGATCATTCTTTGAGTAAATAAGTATGTCATCGATGAAAACAATGACAAACTTGTCAAGATATGGCCCACACACTCGGTTTATAATGTCCATGAACACAGCTGGTGCGTTAGTCAATCCAAACGGCATAACCATAAACTCGTAATGACCATAACGCGTCCTAAAAGCAGTTTTTGGAATATCATCCTCCTTTACTCGCATTTGATTATATCCAGAACGTAAATTGATTTTCGAATAAACCGACGAGCCTTGTAGTTGATCAAATAAGTCGTCAATTCTTGGCAGTGGATAACGGTTTTTGATTGTAAGTTTATTCAACTCTCTGTAGTCAATACACAACCTAAATGTACTATCCTTCTTCTTGACAAACAAAATAGGAGCTCCCCATGGTGATGTGCTTGGTCGAATGAAACCACGTTCTAATAGTTCTTGCAGTTGGCTTTGCAGTTCTTTCATCTCGCTGGGTGCAAGTCTATAAGGAGCACGAGCTATTGGTGCAGCTCCTGGTACAAGATCTATTTGAAATTCAATAGATCGATGTGGAGGTAGTCCCGGTAATTCTTTCGGAAATACATCGGGAAATTCTTTTGCGACGGGAACATCATTGATGCTCTTTTCTTCAGTTTGTACTTTCTCGACGTGTGCTAGAACAGCATAGCAACCTTTTCTTATTAGTTTTTGTGCCTTCAAATTACTAATAAGATGTAGCTTCGTGTTTCCCTTTTCTCCGTACACCATTAAGGGTTTTCCTTCTTCTCGTACAATGCGAATTGCATTTTTGTAACATACGATCTCTGCTTTCATCTCCTTCAGCCAGTCCATGCCAACTATTACATCAAAACTTCCTAACTCTACTAGTATCAAATCAATCTTAAATATTTTGCTACCCAGTTTAATTTCTCGATTCCGGCATATATAATCTGCTGAAATTAATTTACCGTTTGCTAATTCGAGTAAAAATTTACTATCCAATGGCGTCAATAGACAACTTAATTTAGCATAAAAATCTCTACTCATATAGCTTCTATCCGCACCCGAATCAAATAAAACGTAAGCAGATTTATTGTCAATAAGAAACGTACCCGTAACAAGCTCCGGGTCTTCCTGTGCCTCTACCGCATTAATATTGAAAACTCTTTCGCGGCCTTGTCCATTCGTGTTCTCCTGGTTCGGGCAATTTCTAATAATGTGGCCCAGTTTTCCACATTTATAACAAACTACATTGGCATAACTTGCTCCGACACTACTTGCTCCGCCATTACTCGTTTCGACACCATTTGTTCCTTTCGTTCTGTTAACCCCTGGTCCGTAGACTTCACACTTCGCCGCGCTATGACCATTTCTGTTACACTTGTTGCAAAATTTGGTGCAGAACCCCGAGTGATACTTTTCACACCTTTGGCATAGCTGCTTCTGATTGTTGTTGTTGTTGCGGTTGTTATTGTTGTTGTTGTTGTTGTTGTTTTGCCGTTTGTTGTAGTTGTGATTGATGTTGCAATTGTTGGGATAGTTATTGTTGTTTTGGTGACTCTTATCACCGTTTTCCTCCCACTTTCTTTTGACTAGCTTCACGTTGGCCTCTTCGGCCGCCTGTTCTTTAATACTTCCCTCAATCTGGTTTACTAGTTTGTGAGCCATTCTACATGCCTTTTGTATGGAGGCAGGCTCGTGTGAACTTATATCTTCTTGGATTCTCTCCGGTAACCCTTTCACAAACGCGTCAATCTTCTCTTCCTCATCTTCGAACGCTCTCGGACACAATAGGCACAATTAGGTGAATCGTCTTTCGTACGAAGTAATATCGAATCCCTGTGTTCGTAACCCTCTAAGTTCTGACTTGAGCTTATTGACCTCGGTTCTCGGACGGTACTTCTCGTTCATCAAGTGCTTGAATGCTGACCATGGTAGCGCGTAAGCAGCATCTTGTCTCACTTGCTCTAGATAGGTATTCCACCATGTTAACGCAATACCTGTGAAGGTATACGTAGCGTACTTCACTTTGTCTCCTTCAGCACACTTACTTATGGCAAAGACCGATTCAACTTTATCGGTCCACCGTTTCAATCCGATTGGTCCTTCCGTCCCATCAAATTCTGAAGGTTTGCAGGCAGTGAATTCCTTGTAGGAGCATCCTACACGATTTCTTGTGCCGTTAGCTGTATTGCTAGATTCAGAGTTATTGTTGGTATGTAGCGCGGCCTGTACTGCGGCTATGTTTGAAGCAAGAAAGGCACGAAATTCCTCTTCGCTCATATTCAAGGTGTGTCGAGTAGTCGGTGCCATTTCCTTCAAAATAGTCAAATGAAACAAGTTAATCATACAGAATATTAAGAGTAGTCAATAGTACCTCGTAGCATAATATGAACTCATTTATAAAAGCTTTTTCTTCATATTAGCATTTTATAAGTTTAAATTTGGGTACTACCTACCCGTTAAGTTCATACTTAGTAGCTAATACACAATTCAACTACTACAATTCCATATGAAAAACTTGATTATAATAATATATCACATACAAATATTCTTCAAACTTATAACTTCGCTATATTACATATAACATGAAATATAGTACACTATGATACAAGACAGTTTTGAAGATAAATCTAGTTAATACGCAAGTTGTTCAGCAAAGGAAATAAAGACACGTAATTCATAAGTCCCGAAACAAGTCATGCATTCTGGTTTTACTAAGACAACTTCCCATCCTTGGTCTTGTGGAAAATAACCGTTATGACCATTGGCTAGGCAGCATGTTATAATGTCGTCAAAAGGACGAGGGTATCGTAATGTCCAACAGCCCCGTAATAATCTAAAAACCTTGTTTCTCACCCCAACTACTGAATCCGTCACTTGTGGGAAAGTTTTATTTAAAAGCTGCAATCCGATGTTCTTTTTCTCACTTTGGTAAGAAGCGAACATCACTAACCCGTAAGCATAACATGCTTCTTTATGTTGCATGTTAGAAGCTCTTTCTAATTCACGAAATCCTATGTTGGGATATGTTGAGTCAAAATAGGTTCTTAACCCGTAGCGTAAAATTGTATTTGGGTTCCCCGCATTTAACGCTTTAAAGAAAACACGGCGTAACTTACGGTCTCCCCAATGTGATATACCCCACCTATCAAAGGAAAACCTTTTATAAACTAAGGCATTTCTGGAAAGTCTTTCAAATGTTTGACAAGTTAATTTCGCCATAACTAAATGTGCTGATGAATTCTGACCGACTCTAGACAAGATTTCCTCAATCATATCATCTGGTAGGTCTTCTAAAATATTCCGTTGTCTACCCTTAACGTCCATTTTGTTTTTATACTATAAAATAGACAAGGATTAGATTTGTAAAAACAAACAATACAAGCAATTTTTACATAGAACATAAAAGTACAAGCATACTACAATACATTTATTACACAACATGCTCACACCCCTCTAATCTGAATCACTGGTTTCTTCTTCTTCGGACTTGGTTCTTTCTCCTAATCTTTTAGGGATATATGATGTTCCTCTAATATAAGTCGTCGTTTTCCACATTGGTTTAGAAAAACCTGGTGGTTTAGAGGTTCCCGGGTTATTTTCACGATATTGAAAATATGGGTGTTGACGGTACATATAAAGTTCATCGGAGTCGGAATCAGATTTCTCTATTTTGATGCCTTTTCCCTTATTATTTTCTTTTGCCTCATTAAATTGGGTTGGGGTAATTCCTATAACATCATTGGAATCCTCATCAGGATCTGATTCATCGGAAAATTGGTAATTTTCCCAATATTTTGCTTCCTTAGCTGAAACACCATTGAACATTATTAACTTTGGTCCATTGGTTGAGGATTTTCTTTTATTTGACCGGTTTTCTGTGGTTCCTATTATTCCCCCCTCCGGAACCTCTTCTTCTTTCGGTTCCTCTTCTTCTGGTTCCTCTTCTTCCGGTTCCTCTTCTTCCGGTTCCATTTCCTCTTCTTCCGGTTCTTCGGGAACTTGTGAATCTTGCCAATATATATTCGACTCTTCATTATTATTAGGTGAGTCAATGGGATTTGTGCTAGAGGTAGACATCTATCACACAATATCAAACATGTTAAGAGATTAATATATCACATAATATTTACATGTTAATAATATATAGTTTCCAACAAAAATGTTAAGCAATCATTTTTAAAGAAAACACGGTCGAAGTCCAGACTCACTAATGCATCCGAACAAACTCGATAAGACACACTAATGCAAATTTTCTGGTTCTCTAAGACCAACGCTCGGATACCAACTGAAATGTAACGTTCATATTGATTATAAATGTTCCATATTAATTGATTTCGTTGCGAGGTTTTGACCTCTATATGAGACGTTTTTCAAAGACTGCATTCATTTTTAAAACAACCATAACCTTTATTTTATCAATAAAGGTTTCAAAAGCATTACGTAGATTATCAAATAATGATAATCTAAAATATACTATTTACACACGACCATTACATAATGGTTTACAATAGAAATATATTACATCGACATATGTTTCTTGAATGCAGTTTTTATACAATATCATACAAACATGGACTCCAAATCTTGTCCTTATTTTAGTATGCAACAGCGGAAGCTCTTAGTATTCACCTGAGAATAAACATGCTTTAAATGTCAACAAAAATGTTGGTGAGTTATAGATTTAACCTATATATATCAAATCGTAACAATAGACCACAAGATTTCATATTTCAATACACATCCCATACATAGAGATAAAAATCATTCATATTGTGAACACCTGGTAACCGACATTAACAAGATGCATATATAAGAATATCCCCATCATTCCAGGACACCCTTCGGATATGATATAAATTTCGAAGTACTAAAGCATCCGGTACTTTGGATGGGGTTTGTTAGGCCCAATAGATCTATCTTTAGGATTCGCGTCAATTAGGGTGCCTGTTCCCTAATTCTTAGATTACCAGAATTAATAAAAAGGGGCATATTCGATTTCGATAATTCAACCATAGAATGTAGTTTCACGTACTTGTGTCTATTTTGTAAATCATTTATAAAACCTGCATGTATTCTCATCCCAAAAATATTAGATTTTAAAAGTGGGACTATAACTCACTTTCACAGATTTTTACTTCGTCGGGAAGTAAGACTTGGCCACTGGTCAATTCACGAACCTATAACAAATATGTAGATATATATCAAAGTATGTTCAAAATATATTTACAACATTTTTAATAAGTTTTACTGTTTTAAGTTTATTAAGTCAGATGTCCTTGTTAGTAACCTACAACTAGTTGTCCATAATTAGATGTACATAAATAAATTGATATATAATATCTTGAATCAATCCACGACCCTGTGTATACACGTCTCAGGCTAGATCACAACTCAAAGTATATATATTTTTGGAATCAACCTCAACCCAGTATAGCTAACTCCAACATTACTGCATATAGAGTGTCTATGGTTGTTTCAAATAATATATATACAAGGGTCGATATGATATGTCAAAACATTTGCATACGTGTCTATGGTATCCCAAGATTACATAATATATTAGAATACATGTATAATACAATATAAGTTAGCTAGGATATGATTTGTATAGATTTGTTAAACATTTCCCATAGCTAAAAAGATCAAAAATATTCAATCTTGTTTTACCCATAACTTCTTCGTTTTAAATCCATTGTGAGTGAATCCAATTGCTATGGTTTCATATTGAACTTAAGTTTATGAATCTATATAGAAAAAGTATAAGTTTATAGTTGGAATTACAGGTTACAAGTCGTTTTTGTAAAGGTAGTCATTTCAGTCGAAAGAACGACGTCTAGATGACCATTTTGGAAAACATACTTCCACTTTGAGTTTAACCATGATTTTTGGATATAGTTTCATGTTCATAAGAAAAATCATTTTCCCAGAAGAACAACTTTTAAATCAAAATTTATCATAGTTTTTAATTAACTAACCCAAAACAGCCCGCGGTGTTACTACAACGGCGTATATCCGGATTTACGGTGTTTTTCGTGTTTTTCGGTTTTAAATCATTAAGTTAGCATATCATATAGATATAGAACATGTGTTTAGTTGATTTTAAAAGTCAAGTTAGAAGGATTAACTTTTGTTTGCGAACAAGTTTAGAATTAACTAAACTATGTTCTAGTGATTTCAAGTTTAAACCTTCGAATAAGATAGCTTTATATGTATGAATCGAATGATGTTATGAACATCATTACTACCTCAAGTTTTCTGGATAAAACTAATGGAAATGAGAAAAATGGATCTAGCTTCAAAGGATCCTTGGTTGGCTTGAAAGTTCTTGAAGCAGAATCATGACACGAAAACAAGTTCAAGTAAGATTTCCACTCGAAATAAGATTGTTATAGTTATAGAAATTGAATCAAAGTTTGAATATGAGTATTACCTTGTATTATAAAGATATCTTACTGTAAATAAGAAAGATTTCTTGAAGTTGGATGATCACTTTACAAGATTGGAAGTAAGCTAGCAAACTTGGAAGTATTCTTGATTTTATGAAACTAGAACTTATAGAATTTATGAAGAACACTTAGAACTTGAAGATAGAACTTGAGAGAGATCACTTAGATGAAGAAAATTGAAGAATGAAAGTGTTTGTAGGTGTTTTTGGTCGTTGGTATATGGATTAGATATAAAGGATGTGTAATTTTGTTTTCATGTAAATAAGTCATGAATGATTACTCATATTTTTGTAATTTTATGAGATATTTCATGCTAGTTGCCAAATGATGGTTCCCACATGTGTTAGGTGACTCACATGGGCTGCTAAGAGCTGATCATTGGAGTGTATATACCAATAGTACATACATCTAAAAGCTGTGTATTGTACGAGTACGAATACAGGTGCATACGAGTAGAATTGTTGATGAAACTGAACGAGGATGTAATTGTAAGCATTTTTGTTAAGTAGAAGTATTTTAATAAGTGTCTTGAAGTCTTTCAAAAGTGTAAGCATTTATGTAGTGTCTTGAAGTCACTACACTCATAGCGCCGGTTTTCTAGTTATCTTTCAAATAGGGCCTAATCTACAATTGAAAACTTTTCGAAAAATTCTCCACAAAATTTTGTCCGATTTTGTGGAGAATGTAGTGACTTCAAATATGTGTTTTGCGGCCATTAATTATCATCAAAGCAAAACTACACTCTCATATATTCGCATTCAATATGAAATTTAGAAACAAAAATAAAGTTATGAATTTAGAGTAAAAAAGCAGCTAAAAATACTCGAACAAAAAAACCAAGACGTTGTAAAAGCATCAACGTTTTGTAGCTAGTGGTAAGATAGTAGCCCCAAAATGATTATTGATGTACCTAAATACAATATTAAATAAAAACAAGTATCATAGTGGTATTTAAACAGGCACAACAATTCACATGTGAAGGTATTACTTATCGTAAGATCTAAAAGTGCAAAATTCACCTTTAAAAACAGTAAAATGTCATTTTCGGCATCTAAACTATTTCGAACGGGGGAAAGCCTTAAGTAAGTCTTGCTCGTATCGTCATTTTCTAGTTATCTTGCACATATGGGCCTAATCTGCAATTAAAAAATTTTCAGAAAATTCTCCACAAATTTTTGTCCGATTTTGTGAGGAATGTAATGACTTCAAATATGTATTTTTGGTCCATTAATTATCATCAAAATGAAACTACACTCTCATATATTCGCATTCAATATGAAATTTAGATACAAAAACAAAAATTAAGGTTATGAATCTAGAGAAATAAAAAAGCGGCTAAAAATACTCGAACAATAAAACTAAAACGTTATAAAAGCAGCAACGTTTTGTAGCTAGTGGTGAGATAGTAGCCCCAAATTGTTTCCCGATGTACCTAAATACAATATTAAATAAAAAAAAAAGTATCATAGTGGTATTTAAACAGTCATAACAATTCACTTGTGAAGGTATTACTTATCGTAAGATCTAAAAGTGCAAAATTCACCTTTAAAAATAGTTAAATGTCATTTTCGGCATCTAAACTGCTTCGAACGGGAAAAAGCCTTAAGGAAGTCTTTCTCGTAGCGCTGTTTTCTAGTTATCTTACGAATATGGACCTAATATGCAATTGAAAATTTTTCGAAAAATTCTCTACAAAATTTTGCCCGATTTTGTGGGGAATGTAGTGACTTCAAATATGTGTTTTGCGTCCATTAATTATCATTAAAACGAAACTACACGATCATATATTCGCATTCATTATAAAATTTAGAAACAAAAATAAAAATAAGGGTATGAATCTTGAGAAATAAAAAAAGCCGGCTAAAAATACTCGAATAATAAAACCAACACATTATAAAAGCAGCAACGTTTTGTAGCTAGTGGTGAGATAGTAGCCCCAAAATGATTCTCGATGTACCTAAATACAATAATAAATAAAAACAAGTATCATAGTGGTATTTAAACAGGCACAACAATTTACATGTGAAGTTATTACTTATCATGAGATCTAAAAGTGCAAAACTTACCTTTAAAAATTGTAAAATGCCATTTTCGGCATCTAAACTGTTTCGAACGGTGAAAAGTCTTAAGGAAGTCTTGTTCGTAGTTCTGATTTCTAGTTATCTTGCGAATATGGGCCTAATCTGCAATTGAAATTTTTTCGAAAATTTCTCCACAAAATTTTGCCCTATTTTGTGGGGAATGTAGTGACTTCAAATATGTGTTTTGCGTCCATTAATTATCATTAAAACGAAACTACACTCTAATATATTTGCATTCAATACGAAATTTAAAAACAAAAACAAAAAAAGAGTTAATGAATCTAGAGAAATAAAAAAGCGGCTAAAAATACTCGAACAATAAAGCCAAGACGTTATAAAAGCAGCAACATTTTGTAGCTATTGGTGAGATAGTAGCTCCAAAATGATTCTCGATGTGCCTAAATATAATATTAAATAAAAATAAGTATCATAATGGTATTTAAACAGGCACAACAATTCACATGTGAAGATATTACTTATCGTAAGATCTAAAAGTGCAAAATTCACCTTTAAAAACAGTAAAATGCCATTTTCGGCATATAAACTGCTTCGAATGGGGGAAAGTCATAAGTCTTGCTCTTAACGTCGTTTTTAGGTATCTTGCGAATATGGGCCTATTCTGCGATTAAAAATTTTTCTGGAAATTCTTCACAAATTTTACCCAATTTTGTGGGGAATGTAATGACTTCAAATATGTGTTTTACTTCCATTAATTATCATCAAAATGAAACTACACTCCCATATATTCGCATTCAATATGAAATTTAGAAACAAAAACAAAAAAAAGGTTATGAATTTAAAAAATAAAAAAGCGTTCAAAAATACTCGAATAATAAAACCAAAACGTTATAAAAGAAGCAATATTTTGTAGCTTGTGGTGAGATAGTAGCCCCAAAATGATACTCGATGTACCTAAATACAATATTAAATAAAAACAAGTATCATGGTCATATTTGAACAGGCACAACAATTCAAATGTGAAGGTATTACTTATCGTAAGATCTAAAAGTGCAAAATTCACTTTTAAAAATTGTGAAATGTCATTTTCGGCATCTAAACTGTTTCGAACGGGGAAAAGCCTTAAGGAAGTCTTGCTCGTAGTTCCGTTTTCTAGTTATCTTGCGAATATGGGCCTAATCTGCAATTGAAAATTTTCCGAAAAATTCTTCACAAAATTTTCCCCTATTTTGTGGGAAATGTAGTGAATTCAAATATGTGTTTTGCGTCCATTAATTATCATCAAAACAAAACTACACTCTTATATATTCGAATTCAATATAAATTTAAAAGCAAAAAAAAAAAAAAAAAAAAAAAAAAGGTTATGAATATAGAGAAATAAAAAATCGGTTAAAAATACTCGAACAATAAAACCAAGACGTTATAAAATCAGCAACGTTTTGTAGCGAGTGGTGAGATAGTAACCCCAAAATAATTCTCGATGTACCTAAATACAATATTAAATAAAAACAAGTATCATAGTGGTATTTAAACTGGCACAACAATTCACATGTGAAAGTATTACTAATCGTAAGATCTAAAAGTGCAAAATTCAGTTTTAAAAACAGTAAAATGTCATTTTCGGCATCTAAACTGCTTCGAACGGGGGAAGGTATTAAAGAAGTTTTTCTATTATCACCGTTTTCTAGGTATCTTGAGAATATGGGCCAATTCTGCGATTGAAAATTTTTTTAGAAAATTCTAGTAAAAATTTTGCACAATTTTGTGGGGAATGTAGTGACTTCAAATATGTGTTTTGCTTCCATTAATTATCATCAAAACGAAACTATACTCTCATATATTCGTATTCAATATGAAATTTAGAATCAAAAACAAAAATAAGGTTATGAATCTAGAGAAATAAAAAAGCGGCTAATAATACTCGAACAATATAACCACGACGTTATAAATGCAGCAACGATTTGTAGCTAGTGGTGAGATAATCGCCCCAAAATGATTTTCGATGTACATAAATACAATATAACAAGTATCATAGTGGTATTTAAATAGGCACAACAATTCACATGTGAAGATATTACTTATCGTAAGATCTAAAAGTGTAAAATTCACCTTTAAAAATAGTAAAATGTCATTTTCGACATCTAAACTGTTTCGAACGAGAGAAAGTCATAAGGAAGTCTTGCTCGTAGTTCTGTTTTCTAGTTATCTTGTGAATATGGGCCTAATCCGCAATTGAAAATTTTTCGAAAAATTCTCCACAAAATTTTGTTCGATTTTGTGGGGAATGTAGTGACTTCAAATATGTGTTTTGCATCCATTAATTATCATCAAAATGAAACTACACTCTCGTATATTCGAAATCAATATGAAATTTAGAAACAAAAATAGAAAAAGGTTATGAATCTAGAGAATAAAAAAAAGATTAAAAATACTCGAACAATAAAACCAAGACGTTATAAAAGCAGCAACGTTTTGTAGCTAGTGGTGAGAAAGTAGCCCCAAAATGATTCTCGATGTACCTAAATACAATACTAAATAAAAACAAGTATCATAGTAGTATTTAAACAGGCACAACAATTCACATGTGAAGGTATTACTTATCGTAAGATCTAAAGTGAAAAATTCAACTTTAAAAATGGTAAAATGTTATTTTCAGAATCTAAACTGCTTCGAATGGGGGAAAGTCTTAAGGAAATTTTGCTCTTAGCACCGTTCTCTAGGTATCTTGCGAATATAGGCCTATTTTGTGATTAAAATTTTTTCAGAAAATTCTACACAAAATTTTGCCCAATTTTGTGGGGAATGTAGTGAATTCAATTATGTATTTTGCTTCCATTAATTATCATCAAAATAAAACTACACTCTCATATATTTGCATTCAATATGAAATTTAGAAACAAAAACAAAAATAAGGTTATGAATCTAGAGAAATAAAAATGCATCTACAAATACTCGAACAATAAAACCAAGACGTTTGAAAAGCATCAACGTTTTGTAGCTAGTGGTGAGATAGTAGTCACAGAATGATTCTCGATGTAACTAAATACAATATTAAATAAAAACAAATATCATAGTGGTATTTAAACAGGCACAACAATTCACATGTGAAGGTATTACTTATCATTAGATCTAAAAGCGCAAAATTCACCTTTAAAAATAGTAAAATGTCATTTTCGGTATATAAACTATATCGAACGAGGGAAAGTCTTAAGGAAGTCTTGCTCGTAGTTCTTATTTCTAGTTATCTTTCGAATATGGGCCTAATTTTCAATTGAAAATTTTTCCAAAAATTCTCAAAATTTTGCCCGATTTTGTGAGGAATGTAGTGAATTCAAATATGTGTTTTGCGTCCATTAATTGTCATCAAAACAAAACTACACTCTCATATATTCGCATTCAATATAAAATTTAGAAACAAAAATAAAAATAAGGTTATGAATCTAGAGAAATAAAAGAGCGACTAAAAATACTCGAACAAAAAAACCAAGACGTTATAAAAGGAGCAACGTTTTGTAGCTAGTGGTGAGATAGTAGCCCCAAAATGATTCTCGATGTACCTAAATATAATATTAAATAAAATCAAGTATCATAGTGGTATTTAAACAGGCACAACAATTCACATGTGAAGGTATTACTTATCGTAAAATCTAAAAGTGCAAAATTCACCTTTAAAAATAGTAAAATGTCATTTTCGGCATCTAAACTGCTTCGAACGGGGGAAAGTCTTAAGGAAGTCTTGCTCATAGCACCGTTTTCTAGGTATCTTGCTAATATGGGCCTATTCTGCGATTGAAAATTTTTCGGAAAATTCTCCACAAAATTTTCCCCAAATTTGTGGGGAATGTAGTGACTCCAAATATGTGTTTTGCTTCCATTAATTATCATCAAAATGAAAATACACTCTCATATATTCACATTCAATATGAAATTTCGAAACAAAAATAAAATTAAGGTTATGAATCTATAGAAATAAAAAAGCGGCTAAAAATACTCGAACAGTAAAACCAAGACGTTATAAAAGCAGCAATGTTTGTAGCTAGTGGTGAGATAGTAGCCCCAAAATGATTCTCGATGTACCTAATTACAATATTAAATAAACACAAGTATCATAGTAGTATTTAAACAGGCGCAACAATTCATATGTGAAGGTATTACTTATCGTAAGATCTTAAAGTGCAAAATTCACCTTTAAAACCTGTAAAATGTCATTTTTGGCATCTAACCTATTTAGAAGAGGGGAAAGCCTTAAGGAAGTCTTGCTCATAGCGTCGTTTTCTAGTTATCTTGTGAATATGTGTCTAATTTGCAATTGAAAATTTTTCTAAAAATTCTCCACAAAATTTTGCCCAATTTTGTCTGGAATGTAGTGACTTAAATTTTGTGTTTTGCGTTCATTAATTATCATCAAAAAAAAACTACACTCTCATATATTCGCATTTAATATGAAATATAGAAATAAAAACTAAAATAAGGTTATAAATATATAGAAATAAAAAAGCGGCTAAAAATACTCGAACAATAAAACCAAGACGATATAAAAGCAGCAACCTTTTGTAGCTAGTGGTGAGATAGTAGCCCCAAAATGATTCTCGATGTACCTAATACAATATTAAATAAAAACAAGTATCATAGTGGTATTTAAACAGGCACAACAATTCACATGTGAAGGTATTACTTATCGTAAGATCTAAAAGTGCAAAATTAACCTTTAAAAACAGCAAAATATCATTTTCGGAATCTAAACTGCTTCGAACGGGGGAAATTCTTGAGGAAGTCTTGCTCATAGTGCCATTTTCTAATTCATCTTGTGAATATGGGCCTATTCTGTGATTGTAAATTTTTCGGAAAATTCTCCACAAAATTTTGCCCAATTTTGTGGGGAATGTAGTGACTTTAAATATGTGTTTTGCTTCCATTAATTATCATCAAAACGAAACTACACTCTCATATATTCGCATTCTATATGAAATTTAGAAACAAAAACAAAAATAAGGTTATGAGTCTAGAGTAATAAAAAAGCGGCTAAAAATACTCGAACAATAAACCAAGACGTTATAAAAGCAGCAACGTTTGTAGCTAGTGGTGAGATAGTAGCCCCAAAATGATTCTCGGTGTACCTAAATACAATATTAAATAAATACAAGTATCATAGTGGTATTTAAACAGGCGCAACAATTCGCATGTGAAGGTATTACTTATCGTAAGATCTAAAAGTGCAAAATTCACCTTAAAAACTATAAAATGTCATTTTCTACATCTAAACTGTTTCGAACAGGGAAAAGCCTTAAGGAAGTCTTGCTCATATCGTCGTTTTCTAGTTATCTTGCGAATATGTGCCTACTCTATAATTGAAAATATTTCGAAAAATTCTCCACAAAATTTTGCCCGATTTTGTGGGGAATGTAGTGACTTCAAATATGTGTTTTGAGTCCATTAATTTTCATCAAAACGAAACTACACTCTCATATATTTGCATTCAATATGAAATTTAGAAACAAAAACAAAAAAAAGGTTATGAATCTTGAGAAATCAAAAAAGCGGCTAAATATACTCGAACAATAAAACCAAAACGTTATAAAAGCAGCAACGTTCTGTAGCTAGTGGTGAGATAGTAGCCCCAAAATGATTCTCGATGTACCTAAATAAAATATTAAATAGAAAGAAATATTATAATGGTATTTAAACAGGCACAACAATTCACATGTGAAGGTATTACTTATCGTAAGATCTAAAAGTGCAAAATTCACCTTTAAAAATACTAAAATGTCATTTTCAGCATCTAAACTGCATCTAACGGGGGAAAATCTTAAGGCAGTCTTGCTCATAGTTCCGTTTTCTAGTTATCTTTCGAATATGGGCCTAATCTGCAATTGAAAATTTTTTGAAAAATTCTCCACAAAATTTTTCCCGATTTTGTGGGGAATGTAGTGACTTCAAATATGTGTTTTGCGTCCATTAATTATCATCAAAATAAAACTTCACTCTCATATATTTGCATTCAATATGAAATTTAGAAACAAAAACAAAAATAAGGTTATGAATCTAGAGAAATAAAAAAAAGCGGCTAAATATATACTCGAACACTAAAACAAAGACATTATAAAAGCAGCAACGTTTTGTAGCTAGTTGTGAGATAATACCCCCAAAATGATTCCCGATGTACCTAAATACAATATTAAATAAAACTAAGTATCATAGTGGCATTTAAACAGATACAACAATTCACATGTGAAGGTATCTCTTATCGTAAGATATAAAAATGCAAAATTCACCTTTAAAAACAGTAAAATGTTATTTTCGGCATCTAAACTCCTTCGAATGGGGGAAAGTCTTAAGGAAGTCTTGCTTGCCAGCGTCGTTTTTTAGGTATCTTGCGAATATGGGCCTATTCTGCGATTGAAAATTTTTCGAAAAATTCTCCACAAAATTTTGCCCAATTTTGTGGGGAATGTAGTTACTTCAAATATGTGTTTTGTTGCCATTAATTATCATCAAAACGAAAATACACTCTCATATATTCGCATTCAATATGAAATTTAGAAACAAAAATAAAAATAAGGTTATGAATCTAGAGAAATAAAAAAGTGGCTAAAAATACTCGAACAAAAACCAAAACGTTATAAAAGCAGCAACGTTTGTAGATAGTGGTGAGATAGTAGCCCCAAAAAGACTCTCGATATACCTAAATACAATATTAAATAAAAACAAGTATCATAGTGGTTTTTAAACAGGCACAACAATTCACATGTGAAGGTATTTTTTATCGTAAGATCTAAAAGTGCAAAATTCACTTTTAACAATAGCAGAATGTCATTTTTGGCATCTAAACTGTTTCGAACGGGGGAAAGCCTTAAGGAAGTCTATCTCGTAGTTTTGTTTTCTAGATATCTTGCGAATATGGGTCTAATCTGCAATTGAAAAATATTTCAAAAAATTCTCCACAAAAGTTTGCCCGAATTTTGTGGGGAATGTAGTGACTTCAAATATTTGTTTTGTGTTCATTTATTTTCATCAAAATTAAACTATACTCTCATATATTCTCATTCAATATAAATTTAGAAACAAAAACAAAATAAGGTTATGAATCTAGAGAAATAAAAAAGCGGCTAAAAATACTCGAATACTAAAACCATGACGTTATAATAGCAGCAACGTTTTTAGCGAGTGGTGAGATAGTAGCCCCAAAATGATTCTCAATGTACCTAAATACAATATTCAATAAAAACAAGTATCATAGTGGTATTTAAATAGGCACAACAATTCACATGTGAATGTATTTCTTATCGTAAGATCTAAAAGTGCAAAGTTCACCTTTAAAAATAGTAGAATGTCATTTTAGGCATCTAAACTGCTTCGAACGGGGGAAAGTCTTAAGGAAACCTTGCCCGCAGCTTCGAATTCTAGGTATCTTACGAATATGGGCCTATTCTGCGATTGAAACTTTTTCGAAAAATTCTTCGCAAAATTTTGCCCGATTTTATGGGGAATGTAGTGACTTCAAATATGTGTTTTGCTTCCATTAATTATCATCAAAATGAAACTACACTCTCATATATTCGTATTCAATATGAAATTTAGAAACAAAAACAAAAATAATGTTATGAATCTAGAGAAATAAAAAGCGGCTAAAAATACTCGAACAATAAAACTAAGATATTATAAAAGCAGAAATGTTTTGTAGCTGGTGGTGAGATACTAGCCCCAAAATGATTCTTGATGTACCTAAATACAATATTAAATAAAAATAAGTATCATAGTGGTATTTAAGCAGACACAACAATTCACATGTGAAGGTATTTCTAATCGTAAGATATAAAAGAGCAAAATTCACCTTTAAAAATACTAAAATATCATTTTCGGCATCTAACTATTTCAAACGGGGGAAAACCTTAAGTAAATTTTGCTCGTAGCACCGTTTTCTCGTTATCTTGCGAGTATGGGACTAATCTGCAGTTGAAAATTTTTCAAAAAATTCTCTACAAAATTTTGTCCGATTTTGTGGGGAATGTAGTGACTTCAGATATGTGTTTTGCGGCCATTAATTATCATTAAAACGAAACTACACTCTCATATGTTCGTATTCAATATGAAATTTAGAAACAAAAACAAAAATAAAGTTATGAATTTAGAGAAATAAAAAAGCGGCTAAATATACTTGAACATTAAAACCAAGACGTTATTAAAGCAGTAACATTTTGTAGCTAGTGGTAAGATAATAGCCCCAAAATGATTCTCGATGTACCTAAATATAATATTAAATAAAAAAGGATCATAGTGGTATTTAAACAGGCGCAACAATTCACATGTGAAGGTATTACTATGCAAATTCACCTTTAAAAACAATAAAATGTCATTTACGGCATCTAAACTGTTTCGAACAGGGGAAACCCTTAAGGAAATCTTGCTCGTAGCGTCATTTTCTAGTTATCTTGCGAATATTGGCATAATCTGCAATTGAAAATTTTTTGAAAAATTCTCCACAAAATTTTACCTGCTTTTGTGGGAAATGTAGTGACTTCAAATATGTGTTTTGCATCCATTAATTATCATCAAAATGAAACTACACTCTCATATATTCGCATTCAATATGAAATTTAGAAAAAAAATGATAATAAGGTTATGAATCTAGAGAAATAAAAAAGTGGCTAAAAATACTCGAACAATAAAATCAAGACGTTATAATGGCAGCAACGTTTTGTAGCTAGTGGTGAGATAGTAGCCCCAACATGATTCTTGTTGTACCAAAATACAATATAAAATAAAAACAAGTATCATAGTGGTATTTAAACAGGCGCAACAAATTACATGTGAATTACTTATCCTAAGATCTAAATGTGGAAAATTCACCTTTAAAAATAGTAAAATGTCATTTTCAGAATCTAAACTGCTTCGAACGGGGAAAAGTCTTAAGGAAGTCTTACTCTTTTCGCCGTTTTCTAGTTATCTTGCGAAAATGGGCCTACTCTGCTAATGAAAATTTTACGAAAAATCCTCTACAAGATTTTGCCCATTTTGTGGAGAATTTAGTGACTTCAAATATGTGTTTTTCGTCCATTAATTATCATCAAAATGAAACTACACTCTCATATATTCGCATTCTATATAAAATTTAGAAACAAAAACAAAAATAAGGTTATGAATCTGGAGAACTAAAAAAGCGGCTAAAATACTCGAACAATAAAACCAAAACGTTATAAAACAACAACGTATTGTAGCTAGTGGTGAGATAGTAGCTCCAAAATGATTCTCGATGTACGTAAATATAATATTAAATAAAAACAAGTATCATAGTGGTATTTAAACAGGCATAACAATTCACATGTGAAGGTATTACTTATCGTAAGGTCTAAAAGTGCAAAATTCACCTTTAAAAATAGTAAAATGTCATTTTCGGCATCTATATTGTTTCGAACGCGGAAAAGCCTTAAGGAAGTCTTGCTCATAGCACCGTTTTCTAGTTATCTTACGAATATGGGCCTATTCCTCAAATGAAAATATTTTGAAAAAAAATCTTCACAAATTTTGCCCGATTTTGTGGGGAATGTAGTGACTTCAATTATGTGATTTGCGTCCATTAATTATCATCAAAACAAAACTACACTATCATATATTCGTATTCAATATGAAATTTAAAAACAACAACAAAAATAAGGTTATGAATCTAGAGAAATAAAAAAGCGGCTAAAAATACTCGAACAATAAAACCAAGACATTATAAATGCAGCAACGTTTTGTAGCTGGTGGTGAGATAGTAGCCCCAACATGATTCTCGATGTACCGAAATACAATATCAAATATAAATAAGTATCATTCTGGTATTTAAACAGGCACAACAATTCACATATGAAGGTATTACTTATCCTAAGATCTAAATGTGCAAAATTCACCTTTAAAAATATTAAAATGTCATTTTCGGAATCTAAAATGCTTCGAACAGGGAAAAGCCTTAAGGAAGTCTTGATCGTATCGCCGTTTTCAAGTTATCTAGCGAAAATGTGCATAATCTGCAATTGAAAAGTTTTCGAAAAATTCTCCAAAAAACTTCGTCCGATTTGGTGGGGAATGTAGTGACTTCAAATATGTGTTTTGCGTCCAATAATTATCATAAAAACAAAACTACACTCTCATATATTCGCATTCAATATGAAATTTAGAAACAAAAATAAAAATAAGGTTATGAATCTAGAGAAATAAAAAAGAGGCTAAAAATACTCGAACAATAAAACCAAAACGTTATAAAAGCAGCAACGTTTTGTAGCTAGGGGAGAGATAGTGAAGCAACCCGTTCATACCAATTATAAACGATTCACAATAGTTGATTTCATTGCGAGGTATTTTACCTCTATATGATACATTTTACAAACATTGCATTCGTTTTTTTTTTAAAACAAACTTTCATTACATCGAAAGTTGATGGCATGCATACCATTTCATAATATATCCAACTATAAATGACTTAATAATATTCTTGATGAACTCAATGACTCGAATGCAACGTCTTTTGAAATATGCCATGAATGACTCCAAGTAATATCTTTAGAATGAGAAAATGCACAGCGGAAGATTTCTTTCATACCTGAGAATAAACATGCTTAAAAGTGTCAACCAAAAGGTTGGTGAGTTCATTAGTTTATCATAACAATCATTTCAAAATTTTAATAGACCACAAGATTTCAGATTATTTATAAACTGCAGGAACACTCATCTGCAAAAATTATAATACAGGAACACTCATCCGTATAAAAATTCATTCATATGGTGAACACCTGGTAATCGACATTAACAAATGTATATAGAATATCCCCAATATACCGGTACACTCATCTGTATATAAAATCGAAGTACTAAAGCATCCGTACCCCGGATGGGGTTTGTTAGGCCCATAGATCTATCTTCAGGATTCGCGTCAATTAGGGGGTATGTTCCCTAATTCTTAGGCTACCAAGCTAAAAGGGTGATATTCAATTTCGATAATCCAACCATAGAATGTAGTTTCGATTACTTGTGTCTATTTCGTAAAACATTTATAAAAACAGTGCATGTATTCTCAGTCCCAAAAATATATATTGCAAAAGCATTTAAAAAGGGAGCAAATGAAACTCACGATACGATATGTTGTAGTAAAAATATGCATACGACGATACTAAACAATGCAGGATTGGCCTCAAATTCACGAACCTATATCATTTATATATATATATATATATATATATATATATATATATATATATATATATATATATATATATATATATATATATATATATATATATATATATTAACATGCATAATTGTAATCGAACAAATTTATATATATATAAATTTATTAGTTATATCATTTTTATATTAATAACCTATATGTTTCATATATTCATTTTATATATTTAACATAAATAAAAATATTACTTTTATTATGTTATATGTATTAAATATATTTTTGTATATATATATGTGAATATATATATCGTTTATTTGTAAAAAATATAATAATACTAAAATAAAGATAATAATACTAATAATTAGATATAATAATGATATTGAAAATGATAATTTTGATAATAATATTAGTCATGTTATTGGTAGTAATAATACTATTGATAATAATAATAATATATTAAAAATAATGATACTTATAATAATGATAATACTAGTAATAAAAATAATGATATTAATAATATGATAATGATACTTTTAATAATAATAATAATTTAATACAAATGATAACTTTAATAACAATGATAATGAAAATAATAATAATAATAATAATAATAATAATAATAATAATAATAATAATAATAATAATAATAATAATAATAGTAATAATAATAATAATAATAATAATAATAATAATAATAATAATAATAATAATAATAATAATAATAATAATAATAACAATAATAATAATAATAATAATAATAATAATAATAATAATAATAATAATAATAGTGATAAATAAACTACCTTAATAAAACATGCTTCCAAAAATATACATATAGCACTCGTTGGTGGTGGTGACTCGTTTGTTGTTGAAACAGAAAATGAAACAAGGTATAAGGATGGTGATGATTGGCTTATGATGGTGATGAAGGTGAAGTTGTAGGGATGGTCTTGTTCATGATGACATAAAAACACCAACAAACAATACATCAATGATTCATTAACAAATGGGTTTGATGATGATAATCAATGGGTGTGGTGGTTAATCGAGCATAAACAAGTATAAGGAAAACTGGTTCGAAAGTAGATGATGATTATGGTGATGGTTCTCGTTTGAAAACGAGAACAAGCAAAAGCATCTTGATCAAACATGGAGCAACAACAGTAGTATATAGTTCACGATGGTAATTTAAAAGGTGAAAGGTGATGGTGGTTTAATTTGGGGGTTGTTTGGGTGTCAAAGAACCAAAACAGAAGACAGATTCAATGCAAGTGGTCTAGATGCATATTTGATATATTCATTTATAGATACAGATAGATAAGATGTAATGATTATAATATTATTAATAATTAATAATAATTAATAGTAATTAATAATAATATTATAATAATAATTATATTATAATTTATTATTTAGAAAAGTGTGATCTAATAGTAAACAGCCACTTAATTGTTTTATAGTTACCGACAGTTTATCTCAGATGGCTATAACGTGTCCATTGCTAAACAGCTAACGTATAAAAGTGTTCCTAAAAATCCCAAATTTTTAAATTAAATATATTTATTTATTTTGGTCATTAAATGTTTGAAACCTGATCAAAAGGGTGCATCTAATATTTATTTTTAGTTCCAATTAATATGTACGGAGTATTATAATTTAAACTAAAAGGATAAAAAAAATTTATATCAAAACTAAAATCTTCGTAATCAATTTACGATTCAACTTTCATTTTAAATCTTCATAATTTCGTATTAGATCTATATGAACACTAACAATACGTCAACCGAGTATCACAATGTATTCAATAAACTTTTAAATCTATATATAGATTCATTTTAATAAATTTTATTATATCTTATATTTTTTTTATTTTACAAAATTAATTCTAATAACTAAATAATATTATATTTCAAATTATATTTCGAATTAATATATAATATATATATATATATATATATATATATATATATATATATATATATATATATATATATATATATATATATATATATATATATATATTTAAATATATATATGTATCTATTTACAAATAGTTGTTCGTGAATCGTCGAGAACAGTTGAAGGGTAATTGCATAAATGAAAATAGTTCAAAATTTTTGAGACGCAACATAACAGACTTTTGCTTATCGTGTCAAAATCATAATAAGATAAGGTTTAAATTTGGTCGGAAATTTCCGGGTCGTCACAGTACCTACCCGTTAAAGAAATTTCGTCCCGAAATTTGATCGAGGTCGTCATGGCTAACAATAAGAATGTTTTTCATGACGAATATGAGTTGTTAAATAGGGTTTTATCACTATTGAGTAATTGGGATAAAATAATTCGATTAATCGAAAAGTACGAATGAAGCTATCACAAAAGATTGAGATAGAGATTTAACTTTTGACGTAGTCACGATGGATTCCCAGAATTCAAGGAATTTAGAGAAAATCTTCTAAATCTATATAAGATTTGATTCTTCAGGGATTAAGGAAATTAGGATCCTCTTTGGTTAAATACGATAATTTGTTTTGATTTCTCTGTCTGATATTTTACTATAAATCCACCCTCTTCATTTCCTTCCTTTCACAGCTCATACCATCTATTTTTTTCTTTCTCAATTCATACTTTTGTTTTCTCTTCCCGACTTTAAGTCAAACGAATAATGGTCCAGAATTCGTAGGTATGAAGTTTCGAATGAACATGGCTAATGTTCTAAGAGAGAAATTGTAATAGTACGATCTTGATTGGTTAAATTACCAGAATTCAAGAGAAAAGATAGAACTATCAAGAGATATATTCTTGATATGTTTGGAGAGTAAGTAGAATGTAAGAGTCGTGTAACATGGCACAAGATGACGTTATGGTCTGTGAATCATCGCGTTCTATTAGAAACTCAGCATGACTTACTGTAATATAATCACGTTGATCAAGTGTCATTATATTATACTAACTCATGCTTCAGTTCCCAACACTACTTCAAAAATATTCATATTTTAAATTTGAATTTTTCAGAATTTAGAAACTAAAATAATTTCCTTTCTGATGTAACACTGATATCGCGAAGAGATAATTGATTTCGGATAAGAATAGTTATGAAAATATATTCAGAAATATCGAAGATATTTATAATGAATGATATGATGATATCTTAGAATATCTAATATCAGAGGATGATGAAGAATATTGTCCGCAAGGGTTTAGAGTCAGGAGCAAGGTATTCATTAATGACTTCAGTAGATACTGAATTAATTGGATTCTTTGAAGACAGGTTTAGTCTTTGTTATTTGTCCACAGCCTCCTTCATAGTTTGCTCAATCCGTTTTCCAGTTCCAAACCTTCTCTTTTTCTGAGCTTTGCCAACACACTATTCTTTATCATCAAACTTTTTACTGTTAAGGTCGTTTACCGTTTTTGCTGCTTCATCAGCATTTTTCAAAATTTCGAGAACTAGTTCGCAGTTTAGGGTGTTTTTCAGAAACTTCACATTCAAAATATGTAAGTCTTGGAGATAAACGTTATATGTATAACTGTTGACACAGAACTGCTGCGAAATTCGAGAGTAATGATTCAAGCTTTTTGGTATGGCAACTATCATTACAAGATGCAGATGAGTACATGATAGGATTTCAATGAATAAGTATAGTAATTTTTCATAGAGGCTTTAAGATCAACGAAGTTGTTGGTAAATTTACTGCTAATGTGGTGGGATATAAAAGGTTCTCCGGTAACGATGAGAAAAGGCAATCTTATATATCCAGTGTAACGACCCGAATTTTTCCGATCATTTTATACCTATGAGATTAATATTTACATAAATTAAACCTTACCAACATAATAAGCAATCTAAATTGTTGAGATTTATGTTTTTAAAAAAGAGTTTTACACAACGTTTGACCGTCCAATTTGACCGATGATATCACGAACTATATAATAAACGATAATTATACGTTTGTGTATATATATGTATTTATATATATTTAACATGATCTAAGAATGGTTTAACATCTCATTGTGTACTAATAACAATAAGTTATAAGTATACTTTGAGACTACTAACTTAAGTTTTCAAAATGATAACTATACGTAACGTTATTTGACATATATACCTATAACCTATAATACTTATACAAGTATCGTATAAATATGTATTTAATCACTTTTAAAGGGTTTATATACATAAAACAATATAAGTATATTTACAAAAGATAGATATATTTGAATTCTCGTTCCGTTTCCTCAAAATTTCTACACGTATACCTAGAGTATATGTACTCGTATCATACCCAGCTCCTATACGTATTTACTATTAGTATATACACATCACAATCACTTTATTAGCAGCCATGAGTCAGCCAATTTTGGATCTTAGCATGCATGATTAATCAATTTGGTATATTACAAATTTATACATCTTTTCACCACCATTTATACTCCATTCCAATTTCATTTTTACTACACATTTTCTCTAATCAAAAACACACTCTTAGAAACCTTAATTGTTCTTCATAATCTCAGCAAATAACCATGAAGATCTAGCTTCAAAAACAAGCCTTAATCATCATAATAAATTTCTTACAAGAAAACTTCAATAATCCTTCCAAAAATACAAGTTTACTTCCAACCTTTTGATCCAACTCCACCACTCTTTTGGTTCTAGGATTTTTCTCTTCTTTTACAGTAACTTTGTCCAAGTAACTTGAGGTAGTAACCTTGTTCATAACCTTATTCGATTCATATTTATACATCTATCTTATTTTGTGTTGTAAAATTTTAACAACAAGAACATAGTTTGAATGATTTCAAACTTGTTTGCAAACTAAATAGATCCTTCTAACTTAACTTTTAAAACACTTCAAGACCTGTAATATATCATAATGATATGCTAACTTAACAAGATATAACTTGGTTTTACAAAGAACATCTTAAAAACTGAATTTACGTCGTCGGAGTGCAACCGGGGGCTGTTTTGGGTTGGATAATTAAAAACCATCTTAAGCTTTGAATTGGAAGTTCATGTTCTGGAAAATTGATATTTCTTATGAATATGTTAACACATAAAAATTTCATGGTTTAACTCAAAGTGTAAGTATTTTTAGAAAAATGATCATTAAATGTTGTTTTTATGATGGAAAATGATCACTTTCATAAGTTTCACTAAAGTTTGACCTATAACCTGTGATTTCGAATACAACCTAAGGTATTTTAAGTTCATATTCTTAAAATTTGACTCGATCCAAGGAAGTGGCAAGTTGAACCAACAAAAACGGAGTTGTAATGAAGAAACTACGACTAAAACAAGATCGGGTATCCGAAGCTAGTTTAGCTACGAAAATATTTGGAGAAAAATTAAATTAATCATATATTTCTAATTAATATGATATTTCATATATATTTACTTATGATTTGATTTTATATATTTCAGGACCACCCGTAAACAACACGAGAAGATTAATCATAAGACCTCATGATTGTACGCAACACGTCATTTGACAACACGGTACTTTATGTACGCAACACGTCACTTGACAACATGGTACCATGGGTCGAGATTAATTCTGATCAATACGAATACGATGGGGTCTTTATTTATTTTATTTAAGCAACTAATTGTGGACCACTAACATCAGACTGCTAACTACGGACTAAGAAAATATTAAAAGTATTAAAAGTATATATATATATATATATATATATATATATATATATATATATATATATGTAACGATTACTTAAAAAGAAAATATGTTGATATATTATATATATGGTTAGGTTCGTGATATCTATCGGAGACCAAGTCGTGATAAATACCTTCAAGGCAAAAGTGAGTATATAGTCCCACTTTTAAACTCTAAATATTTCGGGATGAGAATACATGCATTTTATGATTTACGTTATGGACACAAGTGATTAAAAATATATATTCTACGTTGAGTTATACCACTGGCATACTTCCCTGTAACTTGGTAACTATTATTTACATGAGGTATTGTAAACGCGAATCCTGTTGATAGATCTATCGGGCCTGACAACCCCAACCGGACTGGACGACCAGTATTCAACGGTTGCACAGTACTTCATTTCGGTAACTACACTTGGTACGGTGTAGTAAGATTTCATAATAAAGGGAATATGCAACGTTGATTAAATGTTAAGTATGGTTATCAAGTGCTCAACAACTTAGAATATTTTTATTAAAACATTTATATATGAAATCTTGTGGTCTATATTTATAACGCTGCCGGCATTAAACCTATATCTCACCAACTTTATGTTGACTTTTTAAGCATGTTTATTCTCAGGTGATAACTAAAAGCTTTCGCTGCAACATGTTGAATTTAAGCAAGATCTTGAGTATGCATATTTGTGTCAAAAATAAAACTGCATATCGGAGGATTTGTAATGTAAAATATGTTGGAAGTCGTATTGTTATTATCACATGTAAAGTTTGTAAGTCTAAGATTATCGCTAAACGATAATCATTATTAAGTTGTTTAAACCTTGTATTTGTAATAAAAGCTATAGTTTGTATTGTAAAAATGAATGCAGTTTTTGAAAAATGTCGCATATAGAGGTCAATACCTCACGATGAAATCATATGTTATTGTATTCGTTCTTATGGTTAAGGTCGGGTTATGACATGTGGTATCAGAGCGTTGGTCTTAGAGAACCAGAAAATTTGCATTAGTGTGTCTTATCGAGTTTGTTAGGATGCATTAGTGAGTCTGGACTTTGACCGTGTTTGATTTAGAAAACTATTGCTTATCCTTGTTGGTTAAAAATTAATATGTAAATATTATGTGATACTAACATGCTAGTTGTTATGTGATAGATGTCTAGCTTAGAACTTGTTATCACATTCAGCGACTCCGAACCAGAATCTTCAGATGGTGTTCCAGTCATTAACATATCTGATGATGAAAACGACACCTTTGGGGAAGACTCACAAGTTCCGGATGAATCAATTGAAGAGGAACCGGAAGGTGATCCTGAGGATGAAGAAATACAGGAAAT
The DNA here is from genome assembly GCF_046630445.1 of Rutidosis leptorrhynchoides. Classification (NCBI taxonomy): domain Eukaryota; kingdom Viridiplantae; phylum Streptophyta; class Magnoliopsida; order Asterales; family Asteraceae; genus Rutidosis; species Rutidosis leptorrhynchoides. The sequence continues at coordinate 44,462,755 of NC_092335.1, read as the reverse complement.
TACGAAAGACAAGTTCGAACGAGGAAAGAAACGAAAGGCTACTGAATTGGAAAATCCAAATCCCGAGTTTAGAGAGGATGTTGTGGCACCAACTCCACCAGATACTTCCATACCTATTCCCGCTATTCCTATTAGTTCTATCTCAGCATCCAGTTCTTCAGCCCCTCAGCCAAAACGCAGGGAGACAACCAGGATAACCTTTAAGCGATTTCTTTGAACACAAACGCTTTGAGTTAAATGATGCGCTATTGTTTTAAACCATGGGATCATAAAATGTTTTGTATAATATTACTAGTGTGGTTTGCTTAATGTTTGATGTAAGATAAGCATATGTAAAATAGTGAAGTGTGAAATGCAATAATTTTCCATGGTTAAGTATTATTTGGGTGGTAGTAATTGATTTTCGTAGTGAAGTGTGAAATGCAATAATTTTCCATGCTTAAGTATTATTTGGGTGGTAGTAATTGATTTTCGTACTAAGCTATTAAGTATGAACTTTAACGGGTAGGTACTACCCTAGATATAATTATAAAACGCTAATAAGAAGAAAAGGCTTTTATAATAATAACTGGTTCATATTATTAATAAGCTACGATGTACTGTAAATACATACTACATCTATAATATTCCATGTGAATAATTATTTTTTCATTCTTATTGAAGATTATGGTGCGATTGAACCGAATGACGGAACAAGAAATCCAGGAACTCATCAATCAGCGAGTGAACGACAGAATGTTATGGGTCGAGGCTGCAAGAGGTGCTGCAGTTAACCCAAATCCTCGTGTGGGGTGCACTTACAAAACTTTTCAAGGTTGCAAGCCCTCATCATTCAGTGGAACAGAAGGACCGGTCGGTTTAACCCGGTGGATCGAAAAGATTGAGTCTGTGTTTAAAATCAGTGGTTGTATTGAGAAGGACATGACCAAGTATGCATCGTGCACCCTACAAGATAGTGCACTCACGTGGTGGAAAAACTATGTGAAGGCCGTAGGAGGAGATGTAGCTTATGATACTCCTTGGGAAGAATTCAAAACAATGCTAATCAACGAATATTGTCCAAGGAACGAGGTTAGGAAGTTGGAAGCTGAATTACGAAGCCTGAAAGCTGTTGGTACTGAACTCACCAACTACAATCAGCGATTCATGGAATTAGCTTTGCTATGTCCCGAATTAGTACCAACCGAAGAACGGAAGATTGAACTGTACAAAGACGGTTTGCCTAAAAAGGTCAAGGCAAATGTTACAGCATCCAAACCCAAGACTATTCATGAAGCTATCACCATGGCGAATGAGTTGATGGACCAGATTATTCTAGATAAGAACACCGATGTCAAGACATCGGGAAACAAAAAAAGTGGGAAGGTAATCATCAACAATCTAACAAGAAACAAGAAACCACGCAAGGTGCGGGTAGCGGTTCGAACTCAGGTTACAAGGGACGAAATCCTTTATGTAACAGATGCCACAAACATCACTCTGGTTATTGTAATGTGGTGTGCAACAATTGTAATCGAAAAGGTCATCTTGCTGAAGATTGTAGGGTTCCTGCTACAAATACAAACGGTACCAAGACTCCTGCCACCAATGCAAATAGAACTGCCTTGGCCACTGTTACTTGTTATGGGTGTGGGAAACAGGGTCATTATAAGAGTCAGTGCCCGAATCCAGAGAAGAATAATGAATCTGCACGTGGAAGAGCATTTGTTATTAATGCTAGAGAGGCGTGCGAAGACCCGGAGCTTGTTACGGGTACGTTTACCATTAATAACTTATCCGCATCTATTATATTTGATACTGGTGCCGATAGAAGTTACGTGTGTAGAGACTTTTACGCTAAATTGAATTGTTCATCATTACCTCTAGATGCTAAGTACCTGATTGAGTTAGCTAATGGTAAACTAATTAAAGCCGGTAAAATTTGCCGTGATTGCAAAATAAATTTAGCCGGAGAAACATTTAAGATTGATTTGATACCCGTAGAATTAGGAAGTTTTGATGCAATAGTCGGCATGGACTGGATGTCCAAAATAGGAGCTGAAGTTGTGTGTGCCAATAAGGCAATTCGCATTCCTCGTAAGGATAAAACGCCAGTAATGATTTATGGAGAGAAGGGTAACTCAAAGCTAAAACTCATTAGTTGTTTGAAAGCTCAAAAGTCCTTGAAGAAAGGGTGCTATGCTATCTTAGCACATGTTAATAAAGTCGAAATGAAGGAGAAAGTGAAGAGCATCAATGACGTGCATGTGGCAAGAGATTTTCCTGAAGTCTTTCCGGAAGAGTTGCCGGGATTACCTCCATTTAGATCTGTAGAATTTCAAATAGATCTAGTACCAGGAGCTGCACCAGTGGCTCGTGCTCCATATAGACTTGCACCATCTGAGATGAAAGAGTTACAAAGCCAGTTACAAGAATTACTGGACCGTGGTTTCATTCGACCGAGCACTTCACCGTGGGGAGCTCCGATTTTATTCGTCAAGAAGAAAGATGGATCTTTCTAAATGTATATAGATTATCGTGAATTAAATAAGTTAACTATCAAGAATCGGTATCCACTACCGAGAATTGATGATTTATTTGATCAATTGCAAGGATCATGTGTTTACTCGAAAATTGACCTAAGGTCGGGCTATCATCAACTACGCGTCAAAGAAGAAGATATTTCGAAAACTGCTTTCCGGACACGCTACAGTCATTATGAATTTTTGGTCATGCCGTTTGGATTAACGAATGCGCCAGCAGTATTCATGGACCTCATGAATCGAGTTTGTAGTCCGTATTTAGATAAGTTTGTTATCGTTTTCATTAACGATATTCTTATCTATTCCAAGAGTGAGCAAGAGCATGAACAGCATTTAAGATTGGTATTAGAATTGTTAAGAAAAGAACAATTATACGCCAAATTTTGTAAGTGTGCATTTTGGTTAAAAGAAGTGCAATTTCTTGGTCATGTTGTTAGTAGCAAAGGAATTCAGGTTGACCCAGCTAAAATTGAGGCCATTGAAAAATGGGAGACTCCTAAGACACCAACGCAGATACGCCAATTTTTGGGTTTAGCCGGTTATTATAGAAGGTTTATTCAAGATTTTTCCCGAATAGCTAAACCATTGACAGCGTTAACACAAAAAGGGAAGAAGTACGAATGGACCTTTGAGCAGGAGAGTGCATTTCAATTACTCAAGAAGAAGTTGACCACGGCACCTATTTTATCGTTACCTGAAGGGAACGATGATTTTGGGATATATTGTGACGCTTCGCGACAAGGTTTTGGTTGCGTCCTTATGCAGCGAAAGAAAGTTATTGCATACGCATCTCGTCAATTGAAGATTCACGAGCGGAATTACACGACGCATAATCTAGAACTGGGAGCAGTAGTGTTTGCATTGAAGATATGGAGACACTACTTATATGGGGTTAAATGCACTGTGTTTACCGATCATAAAAGCCTTCAACATATCTTCGATCAGAAACAGCTGAACATGAGGCAACGTAGGTGGGTCGAGCTGATAAACGACTATGATTGTGAGATTCGCTATCATCCCGGGAAAGCGAATGTAGTGGCCGACGCTCTAAGTAGAAAGGAATGGGAACCAATTCGAGTACGAGCGATGAACATAAAAATTCGCATGAATCTCAACTCACAAATCAAAGAGGCTCAACGAGAAGCTCTTACTAAAGAAAACATAGGAAATGAAATAATGAAGAAGTATGAGAAGCAACTCGTTATGCGGGAAGACGGAATTCGATATTTTGCAAACCGTATTTGGGTACCGAAGTTGGGTGGATTAAGGAAGTTAATATTGCATGAGGCACATAAGACAAGATACTCGATACATCCTGGAGTTGGAAAGATGTATCAAGATCTTAAGACGCATTATTGGTGGCCTAATTTGAAGACAGACGTTGCAACATATGTTGGGGAATGTTTAACTTGTTCCAAAGTCAAAGCAGAACACCAGAAGCCGTCAGGGTTACTTCAACAACCAGAAATCCCAGAATGGAAATGGGACGGTATTACCATAGATTTCATCACAAAGTTACCTAAGACTGCCTGGGGTTATGACACTATTTGGGTAATAGTTGATCGTCTCACCAAATCTGCACATTTCTTGCCTATAAAGGAAACGGATAGAATGGATAAACTATTACGATTATACATAAAGGAAATTGTTTCAAGGCATGGAATACCTATTTCCATTATATCCGATCGTGATAGTAGATTTACATCAAAGTTTTGGCAATCACTACAGGAGGCCCTGGGAACTCGTTTGGATATGAGCACCGCATATCATCCACAAACTGACGGGCAGAGTGAAAGAACAATTCAGACTCTTGAAGACATGCTCAGGGCATGTGTGATCAATTTTGGAAACGGATGGGATAAATATCTACCATTAGCAGAATTCTCGTATAATAACAGTTATCATGCGAGCATTAAAGCTGCACCATTCGAAGCACTGTATGGAAGGAAGTGTAGATCCCCTATCTATTAGAATGAAGTAGGAGATCGACAATTAACTGGTCCCGAGATCATACACGAAACGACTGAGAAGATAGTACAAATCAATGAGAGATTGAAAACAGCCCGTAGTCGCCAAAAGAGCTACGCCAATGTCCGAAGGAAACCATTAGAGTTTCAGATCGGTGACATGGTTATGTTAAAGGTGTCACCTTGGAAAGGTGTAATACATTTCGGTAAAAGGGGTAAACTGAACCCAAGGTATGTAGGCCCGTTCAAGATCATCGAACGCATTGGACCGGTAGCTTATCGACTCGAATTACCACAACAACTCGCCGGAGTACATAATACATTTCACGTATCAAATCTTAAGAAATGTCTTGCAAAGGAAGATCTCACCATTCCTCTTGAAGAAATCCAAGTCGACGAGAAACTACAATTCATAGAAGAACCAGTCGAAATCATGGACCGTGAAGTTAAACAACTCAAGCATAGCAACATACCGATCGTTAAGGTTCGTTGGAATGCTTGAAGGGGTCCCGAGTTTACTTGGGAACGAGAGGATCAGATGAAACTAAAGTACCCACATTTGTTTCCCGAGAACGCAAAATAGGTACAATTTTAAAATTTCGGGACGAAATTTATTTAACGGGTAGGTACTGTAACGACCCGAATTTTTCCGATCATTTTATACCTATGAGATTAATATTTACATAAATTAAACCTTACCAACATGATAATCAATCTAAATTATTGAGATTTATGTTTTTAAAAAAGAGTTTTACACAACGTTTGACCGTCCAATTTGACCGATGATATCACGAACTATATAACAAACGATAATTATACGTTTGTGTATATATATATGTATTTATATATATTTAACATGATCTAAGAATAGTTTAACATCTCATTGTGTACTAATAACAATAAGTTATAAGTATACTTTGAGACTACTAACTTAAGTTTTCAAAATGATAACTATACGTAACGTTATTTGACATATATACCTATAACCTATAATACTTATACAAGTATAGTATAAATATGTATTTAATCACTTTTAAAGGGCTTATATACATAAAACAATATAAGTATATTTACAAAAGATAGCTATATTTGAATTCTCGTTCCGTTTCCTCAAAAATTCTACACGTATACCTAGAGTATATGTACTCGTATCTTACCCAGCTCCTATACGTATTTACTATTAGTATATACACATAAAAATCACTTTATTAGCAGCCATGAGTCAGCCAATTTTGGATCTTAGCATGCATGATTAATCAATTTGGTATATTACAAGACTTTTGCACAATATTACAAATTTATACATATTTTCACCACCATTTATACTCCATTCCAATTTCATTTTTACTACACATTTTCTCTAACCAAAAACACAATCTTAGGAACCTTAAGTGTTCTTCACAATCTCAGAAAATAACCAAGAAGATCTAGCTTCAAAAACAAGCCTTAATCATCATAATAAATTCCTTACAAGAAAACTTCAATAATCCTTCCAAAAATACAAGTTTACTTCCAACCTTTTGATCCAACTCCACCACTCTTTTGGTTCTAGGATTTTTCTCATCTTTTACAGTAACTTTGTCCAAGTAATGTGAGGTAGTAACCTTGTTCATAACCTTATTCGATTCATATTTATATTTGCTATCTTATTTTGTGTTGTAAAATTTTAACAACAAGAACATAGTTTGAATGATTTCAAACTTGTTTGCAAACTAAATAGATCCTTCTAACTTAACTTTTAAAACACTTCAAGACCTGTAATATATCATAATGATATTCTAACTTAACAAGATATAACTTGGTTTTACAAAGAACATCTTAAAAACTGAATCTACGTCGTCGGAGTGCAACCGGGGGCTGTTTTGGGTTGGATAATTAAAAACCATCTTAAGCTTTGAATTGGAAGTTCATGTTCTGGAAAAATGATATTTCTTATGAATATGTTAACACATAAAAATTTCATGGTTTAACTCAAAGTGTAAGTATTTTTAGAAAAATGATCATTAAATGTTGTTTTTATGATGGAAAATGATCACTTTCATAAGTTTCACCAAAGTTTGACCTATAACCTGTGATTTTGAATACAACCTAAGGTATTTTCAGCTCATATTCTTAAAATTTGACTCGATCCAAGGAAGTGGCAAGTTGAACCAATAAAAACGGAGTTGTAATGAAGAAACTACGACTAAAACAAGATCGGGTATCCGAAGCTAGTTTAGCTACGAAAATATTTGGAGAAAAATTAAATTAATCATATATTTCTAATTAATATGATATTTCATATATATTTACTTATGATTTGATTTTATATATTTCAGGACCACCCATAAACAACACGAGAAGATTAATCATAAGACCTCATGATTGTACGCAACACGTCATTTGACAACACGGTACTTTATGTACGCAACACGTCACTTTATGTACGCAACACGTCACTTGACAACATGGTACCAAGGGTCGAGATTAATTCTGATCAATACGAATACGATGGGGTCTTTATTTATTTTATTTAAGCAACTAATTATGGACCACTAACATCGGACTGCTAACTACGGACTAAGAAAATATTAAAAGTATTAAAAAATATATATATATATATATATATATATATATATATATATATATATATATATATATATATATATATATATATATATATATATATATATATATATATATATATGTAACGATTACTTAAAAAGAAAATATGTTGATATATTATATATATGGTTAGGTTCGTGATATCTATCGGAGACCAAGTCGTGATAAATACCTTCAAGGCAAAAGTGAGTATATAGTCCCACTTTTAAACTCTAAATATTTCGGGATGAGAATACATGCATTTTATGATTTACGTTATGGACACAAGTGATTAAAAATATATATTCTACGTTGAGTTGTACCACTGGCATACTTCCCTGTAACTTGGTAACTATTATTTACATGAGGTATTGTAAACGCGAATCCTGTTGATAGATCTATCGGGCCTGACAACCCCAACCGGACTGGACGACCAGTATTCAACGGTTGCACAGTACTTTATTTCAGTAACTACACTTGGTACAGTGTAGTAAGATTTCATAATAAAGGGAATATGCAACGTTGATTAAATGTTAAGTATGGTTATCAAGTACTCAACAACTTAGAATATTTTTATTAAAACATTTATATATGAAATCTTGTTGTCTATATTTATAACGCTGCCGGCATTAAACCTATAACTCACCAACTTTATATTGACGTTTTAAGCATGTTTTTTCTCAGGTGATAACTAAAAGCTTCTGCTGCAACATGTTGAATTTAAGCAAGATCTTGAGTATGCATATTTGTGTCAAAAATAAAACTGCATATCGGAGGATTTGTAATGTAAAATATGTTGGAAGTCGTATTGTTATTATCACATATAAAGTTTGTAAGTCTAAGATTATCGCTAAACGATAATCAATATTAAGTTGTTTAAACCTTGTATTTGTAATAAAAGCTATAGTTTGTATTGTAAAAACGAATGCAGTTTTTGAAAAATGTCACATATAGAGGTCAATACCTCGCGATGAAATCATATGTTATTGTATTCGTCCTTATAGTTAAGGTCGGGTTATGACATCCAGGTTATAATAAGGCTAATTCAAATGAAAAGTCGAAGTTGACTTGTTGGAGCTGTGACAAAATTGACTACTTTGGAAAGGGATTGCAAAGTTATTTTCGGTAATAACAACGCCAAATGAGCTAGCACAGATACATGTTAAAACGTTTACTCAGGTTCTGAGTGTTTTCAGGTGCATAACTATATGCATCAATCATTTCTTCCGTAGATGAAGTGCGGTTAGTTCATCCTCTAGATTGAGGTGTTTTTAAGAATCACGAAAGGTTTGAACGCAGATTGTAATCGTCAAGATACAAACGAGGTTTAAGATGAAATCAAGTGGCAAACTTGAAGAATTATTTAGTTTTATATGCTATAATCAATATTTTAATTCATTTTAATTGTCCAATGTTAGTAGTCCTCTGTTAATAGTCCACAGTTAGTAATTCAATAATTCATATGTAGTTTAATATATAATATTCGAATTAATTAATACGTATCGTGACCCATTGTATACATGTCTCAGACTCGATCACAACTTAAGGTATATATATTATTTTAGAATCAACCTCAACCCTGTATAGCTAACTCGAGCATTACCGCATATAGAGTGTCTATGGTTATTCCAAATAATATATATAGATGACGTCAATATGATATGTCAAAACATTGTATATGTGTCCCGATGATATTTAAAGTGCATAAAATAAATAACAGAAATTAAATGACGATAAATAAAATTGCGAGAATTAAAATTGCGATGAATAAATTGCGATAAATAAATTGCGATAAATAAATTGAGATAAATAAATTGCGATAAATAAAATGTAATAAGGAATTAACAGTTAACTAGGAACAGTTAGCTAGGATTTTGTTAGCGTGGTTTCTTAACAGAATTTCTCATAGTTAATTTGTCTGTTTCTAACAAATTTTATTTTGTCAAATGTTTTCTTCATTATGTCACTTGTTAGATTCTGATAGGTCAAAATCCAAATATGAAATTGAATGAAAATGGTTATTCTGCGGTGAACGAATATGTATATATGTGGATGTGAGTAGGATAGTAAATGACTGTTGAATCAGATTCGAAGAATGTACAGTGTAACTTATTAATGCGAAATCTAAATATTCCTCGGGTATTACCTACCCGTTAAAATATTTTCACTATTAACAGTTTGTACAAAAGAATTTTTAATTACAATCTTTATGAAAATATACTTCCATATATATTTTCTTTAGATGTAATTATGGATTTAATGAGTTAATATAATATTAATCTCATTTGATTTATCGTTAGAACTAGAACACATAATCTCTAAAACATTAGAAATTATATAATCGTCATGTAGAATGAAGATAAATGATGTAGAACGTTATGTAGAACGATGATTATACTCGAAGTACAGAATGAGATGTTGAGGCATGTGATGTTGAAGCTTGGGTTGTTGGTGGTACTGGTGTTGATGTTGGTAGTGTTGTCGATGTTGCTTGTGATGCTTACAAATTGTGCATCACATTCTCCAAAGTCACTACTCGAGCGCGAAACTCGTTGACTTCTTCTATTACACCGGGATGATTGGCGGTTGGAACAAGCGGATGAATAAGGTTCAGAATTTGAGATATCATATAATTGTTGTGAAATATCCTGGCAATGAGGGTGAGTATGGTGTTTCGGATTGGTTCACCGGTGAGTGTTTTAGGTTCATCGCCAGGAGAGAAATTTGGTTGATAGAATGTATCGCCTTCTTCTCGTCTTCATTGATTAAGTCGACTACAAACCCATCCCCATTTCATCCATAATAGGTGATGGCTAATTGGTTGATCCCTTCCGGTTACACTGCTTTCGGAGCTTAGGTGAACATCCATGTCGGAATCTGAGAAACTTGAACTGGTTGAGGGATCCATCTTGTACGATTAGGAAATTGATTTTCGATATGAAATAGATTATAGGACTTAGATTAATATTCCAAAACCCCATAAGTTACTGAGGGTTCTTCAGAACTGTCAGGCAAAGTTTACAGTAATAGATACGCTATGATATGAATTTGTCTATACACTATAAATGCAGTAAGTGCATTAAGACGTGTCTAGACTTTAAGGATGATAAGCAAGTAATTTTCGACATGAAATGATAAGCAAAACTTTTGACATGCAGACATGGTCGAAGTCCAGACCCACTAATGCATCTAAACAACTATCAGTTAGACACACTAATGCAAGACCTGGTTTGCTAAGACCACCTCTCTGATACCACCTGAAGCGACCCGTTCATACCGATTATAAACTATTTACAATAGTTGATTTCATTGCGAGGTATTTTACCTCTATATGATACATTTTACAAACATTGCATTCGTTTTTTTTTTAAGACAAACTTTCATCACATCGAAAGTTGACGGCATGCATACCATTTCGTAATATATCCAACTATAAATGACTTAATAATATTCTTAATGAACTCAATGACTCGAATGCAACGTCTTTTGAAATATGCCATGAATGACTCCAAGTAATATCTTTAGAATGAGCAAATGCACAGCGGAAGATTTCTTTCATACCTGAGAATAAACATGCTTAAAAGTGTCGACCAAAAGGTTGGTGAGTTCATTAGTTTATCATAACAATAATTTCAATAATTGACCACAAGATTTCAGATTATTTATAAACTGCAGGAACACTCATCTGCAAAAATTATAATACATGAACACTCATCTGTATAAAAATTCATTCATATGGTGAACACCTGGTAATCGACATTAACAAATGCATATAGAATATCCCCAATATACGTGTACACTCATCTGTATATAAAATCGAAGTACTAAAGCATCCGTAACACGGATGGGGTTTGTTAGGCCCATAGATCTATCTTCAGGATTCGCGTCAATTAGGGGGTCTATTCCCTAATTATTAGGCTACCAAGCTAAAATGGTGATATTCAATTTCGATAATCCAACCATAGAATGTAGTTTCGATTACTTGTGTCTATTTCGTAAAACATTTATAAAAACAGTGCATGTATTCTCAGTCCCAAAAATATATATTGCAAAAGCATTTAAAAAGGGAGCAAATGAAACTCACGATACAATATTTTGTAGTAAAAATATGCATACGGCGATACCGAACAATGTAGGGTTGGCCTCAGATTCACGAACCTATATCATTATATATATATATATATATATATATATATATATATATATATATATATATATATATATATATATATATATATATATATATATATATATATTAACACGCATAATTGTAATCGAACAAATTTATATATATATAAATTTATTAGTTATATCATTTTTATATTAATAACCTATATGTTTCATATATTCATTTTATAAATTTAACATAAATAAAAATATTACTTTTATTATGTTATATGTATTAAATATATTTTTGTATATATATATATATATATATATATATATATCGTTTGTTTGTAAAACTTATAATAATACTAAAATAAAGATAATAATACTAATAATAAGATATAATAATGATATTGAAAATGATAATTTTGATAATAATATTAGTCATGTTATTGGTAGTAGTAATACTATTGATAATAATAATAATATATTAAAAATAATGATACTTATAATAATGATAATACTAGTAATAAAAATAATGATAATAATAATAATGATAATGATACTTTTAATAATAATAATAATTTAATAAAAATGATAAGTTTAATAACAATGATAATAATAATAATAATAATAATAATAATAATAATAATAATAATAATAATAATAATAATAATAATAATAATAATAATAATAATAATAATAATAATAATAATAATAATAATAATAATAATAGTGATAAATAAACTACCTTAAGAAAACAAGCTTCCAAAAGTAAAACTGTCACTGCCCAGGCTTGAACCCGAGACCTCTCGCTCAATACACAAACCCCTAACTATTTCGCTACCATTGATCATCTGGAATAATTTACAACCTAAACTATATAACCCATTAATATGTAGATTCGGCCCACAATTATTCAGCCCAACAACAAAGTGGATCTCGGCCCATCAGAAAAGGTAAATTGGCCCTCAGCCCAACAGTGGCCCGATTCAAGTTTTGTATTTAAAATAAGGAAGCTGTTTCACATAGTTCGTTGAATTTGGAATCCAAGGTACGTCTCCATACTGAACCCCACGTCTCCACTCACTTTTTGATTAGTAAAAATTACTCCTCACGTTTCTGTATCATCAAATTCATCATCATCATCGACCTCACCCTCACAGTGTATCATTATAATCCCTATCATATGTGTGTATGATTAATAACCCGTAACCAAACATTAGTAACCGTGATGGTTCGAAGGAGAAGAAAAGAACAAAAATCAGAAGGAGAAGTAGCAGGTAGGGTTGTGAGGCTGTTTTCGATAAAATAAATAAATCAGAAACATTTAAATAGGGTAGCAGGTGATGGTTTGGTTTTTAATGAGTTTGTGTTGGTTTGGTTTTGGTTTACTCGAACAGAAGGCAGGAGCACGTAAACTAGTTGCAGGTTTATGATATTGTTCGATCAAAAGAAAACAATTCTAGTCGATGGTTGTGATGTTATCAAACCATTATAGCAGTAATATAAATAAGTTGTGGTGGTGGATTATGGTGGGTTTCGACAAAAAGATTAAGAAACAGGAAACTTTCGCAGCAGTAGCTGTTTCGAGTGATTTGATGGTGTTTGAGTTGGGTTTGGTCTAAACGAACAGGAAAACATGAAAGATAGCAGCGAACAATAGATGGTGGTAAATTGGATTCATCGTGGGTCGTTAAACAAAACAAATATATATATATATATATATATATATATATATATATATATATATATATATATATATATATATATATATATATATATGTATAGCACTCGTTGGTGGTGGTGACTCATTTGTTGTTGAAACAGAAAACGAAACAAGGTATAAGGATGGTGATGATTGGCTTATGATGGTGATGAAGGTGAAGTTGTAGTGATGGTCTTGTTCATGATGACAGAAAAACACCAACAAACAATACATCAATGATTCATTAACAAATGGGTTTGATGATGATAATCAATAGGTGTGGTGGTTAATCGAGCATAAACAAGTATAAGGAAAATTGGTTCGAAAGTAGATGATGATTATGGTGATGGTTCTCGTTTGAAAACGAGAACAAGCAAAAGCATCTTGATCACACATGGAGCAACAACAGTAGTATATAGTTCACGATGGTAATTTGAAAGGTGAAAGGTGATGGTGGTTTAATTTAGGGGTTGTTTGGGTGTCAAAGTGAAAGGACCCGTTCATATACATTATAAACGATTCACAATAGTTGATTACATCGCGAGGTATTTGACCTCTATATGATACATTTTACAAACATTGCATTCGTTTTTAAAAGACAAACTTTCTTTACAACGAAAATTGACGGTATGCACACCATTTCATAATATATCCAACTATAATTGACTTAATAATAATCTTGATGAACTCAATGACTCGAATGCAACGTCTTTCAAAATATGCCATGAATGACTCCAAGTAATATCCTTAAAATGACCTAATGCACAGCGGAAGATTTCTTTAATACCTGAGAATAAACATGCTTTAAAGTGTCAACCAAAAGGTTGGTGAGTTCATAGGTTTATCATAACAATCATTTCAATATATTAATAGACCACAAGATTTCCGTTTATAAATATATGTACACTCGCAAGTGTATAAAAGTATTCTATAAGTTGTAGGCACCCGGTAACAAGCCTTAACGTTCATGTTTTACCCTCTGAAGTACACCAGATCAGGTGGGTTTAAAATAACCTCGAAGTACTAAAGCATCCCATAGTCAGGATGGGGTTTGTCAGGCCCAATAGATCTATCTTTAGGATTCGCGCCTACCGTACATAGACAAGTAGTTTAATGTTACCAAGCTAAGGGTATATTTCTGGTTTAAACCCACGTAGAATTAGTTTTAGTACTTGTGTCTATTTCGTAAAACATTTATTAAAACAGCGCATGTATTCTCAGTCCCAAAAATATATATAAAAGGGAGTAAATGAAACTCACTTTTGCCTTGAAGGTATTTAATTCGACTTGGTCTCCGATAGATATCACGAACCTAACCATATATATAATATATCAACATATTTTCTTTTTTAAATAATCGTTACATATATATATACTATTAATACTTTTAATATTTTCTTAGTCCGTAGTTAGCAGTCCGATGTTAGTGGTCCACAATTAGTTGCTTAAATAAAATAAATAAAGACCCCATCGTATTCGTATTGATCATAATTGATCTCGACCCATGGTACCATGTTGTCAAATGACGTGTTGCGTACATAAAGTACCGTGTTGTCAAATGACGTGTTGCGTACAATCATGAGGTCTTATGATTAATCTTCTCGTGTTGTTTACGGGTGGTCCTGAAATATATAAAATCAAATCATAAGTAATTATATATAAAATATCATATTAATTAGAAAAGATATGATTAATTTACTTTTTCTCCAAATATTTTCGTAGCTAAACTAGCTTCGGATACCCAATCTTGTTTTAGTCGTAGTTTCTTCATTACAACTCTGTTTTTGTTGGTTCAACTTGCCACTTCCTTGGATCGAGTCAAATTTTAAGAATATGAACTGAAAATACCTTAGTTTGTATTCAAAATCATAGGTTATAGGTCAAACTTTGGTGAAACTTATGAAAGTGATCATTTTCCATCATAAAAACAACATTTAATGATCATTTTTCTAAAAATACTTACACTTTGAGTTAAACCATGAAATTTTTATGTGTTAACATATTCATAAGAAATATCATTTTTCCAGAATATGAACTTCCAATTCAAAGTTCAAGATGGTTTTTAATTATCCAACCCAAAACAGCCCCCGGTTGCACTCCGACGACGTAGATTCAGTTTTTAAGATGTTCTTTGTAAAACCAAGTTATATCTTGTTAGGTTAGCATATCATTATGATATATTACAGGTCTTGAAGTATTTTAAAAGTCAAGTTAGAAGGATCTATTTAGTTTGCGAACAAGTTTGAAATCATTCAAACTATGTTCTTGTTGTTAAAATTTTATACCACAAAATAAGATAGCTATATGAATATGAATTGAATAAGATTATGAACAAGGTTACTACCTCAAGTTACTTGGACAAAGTTACTGCAAAAGATAAGAAATAATCTTGGAATCAAAGAGTGGTGGAGTTAGATCAAAAGGTTGGAAGTAAACTTCTTCAAATGGGTGGTTATTTTGATATGTTCTTGAAAGAGTTTTCTTATGGTGTTTAAGGCTTGTAATTGAAGCTAAATGATGGGGAAAATGCTTGGAGATAATCAAGTATGAAGTTAGGAGTATTTTGAGAGAGAAATAAGGGTGTAGGTATGAGAAAATGGAGTGAAGAAATGATGTTCATTTATAAAAACGTTTTTAGTTTATAAAGAAAGAAAAGGATTCCTAATTTTGTTTTCTTACTAATAATTCATACTACTTGACAAATCCTAGTTACCTCATATCTAGGGCAGTAATAATGTTGATTAGGATGTTGATTTGATGTGTATATACCAATAGTAAATACGTATAGAAGCTGGGTATGATACGGGTACATATACCCTAGATATACGTATAGAAATCTTGAGGAAACGGAACGAGAATTCAAATATAGCTATCTTTTGTGAATATAATTATATTGTTTTATGTATTTAAGTCCTTAAAAAGTGATTAAATACTTTATATATACGATACGTGTATAAGCATTATATATTATAAGTATATATATCAAAGAATGTTACGTATAGTTATCGTTTTGAAAACTTAAGTTAGTAGTTTCAAAATATACTTATAACTCATTGTCATTAGTACACAATGAGATGTTAAACCATCCTTAGATCATGTTAAATATATATAGATACATATATATATACACAAACGTATAATTATCGTATGTTATATAGTTCGTGATATCATCGGTCATATTGGACGGTCAAACGTTGTGTAAAACTCTTTTCAAAAGCACAAGTCTCAACAATTTGGATTGCTTATCATGTTGGTATGGTTTAATTTATGTAAATATTAATCTCATAAGTATAATTTGGTCGGAAAATTCCGGGTCATTACAGTACCTACCCGTTAAAGAAATTTCGTCCCCGAAATTTGATAGAGGTTGATATGGATAACAATAAGAAGGTTTTCATGACAAATATAAGGTGATAATGGAGTTTTATCATCATTGAGTAATGTAGATAAAACAATTCGATTATGCGAAGAATATAAATGAGACTATCGTAAAAGAGTGAGATGAGTAAAATATATTCGTCTTAACCGATGACGTAGTTATGATTGATTTCCGGGATTTAAGGGATTTAAAGAGAATCTTACGTAACAAGATTTGGTTCTTTGGTGATTAAGGAAATCAGGATCTTCTTTGATTATATGCAATAATCTGTTTCGATTGCTCTGTCGGATATTTCACTATAAATTCACCCCTTCGTTTCCTTATTTTCCACGACTCACACCTTCTATTCTTTCTCCCTTGATTCTTACTTTAAAGCATTCATCAATATGCTCCATCCAGTCCTGATTTTTGATATACTCCTAACTTTTATATCTGTCATTCTTCTTTTTTATCTACCACCAGAAGAATCTATTTACTTCTACTATACTCTTGTGTTTATAGTGTTTCTAATTCTCCCGTGTCTCTATATTGCTATCTGCATCGATATACACGGTTTGTAATTTCGGGGTTATTATCGGAGTTTATATTCTTCATTATTTTTCGGAGCTTCATGCTTTCGTTTTCTCTTCCCGACTTCGAGTCAAGCGAGTAATGGTCCGGAATTCGTAGATATGAAATTCAGAATGAACATAGCTAATGCTCTAAGAAGAAAATGGTAATAGAACGATTTTGATTTGTTAAATTACCAGAATACCCTGGAGAAGACCGAGTCATCCAGAAAAATATTCTCTTGATATGTTTAGAGATTAGATAGAATGTAAGAGTCGTGTAAATGGCACATGATGATGGTACTGTGAATCATCATGCTTCATTAGAAACTCAGCATGACTTACTGTAATATAATGACGTTGATCAAGTGTCATTATATTATACTAATCCATGCTTCAGTTCCCAACACTACTTCAAAACATTCATATTTTAAACTCGAAGGTTTCAGAATTTAGAAACTAACACAGTTTCTTTTATGTTGCAGATATTACGGAGAGATAAATAATCTCAGATAAGAATAGTTGTGAAAATATCGCCAGAAATATGGAGGATATTTATAATAGAACATACGAGAATATCTTAAAATTTCTAATATCAATGGATGATGAAGAAGATTTGTCTGTGAAGGTTTAGAATGAGAAATAAGATGTTTGCTAACGATTTCAGCAGGCACAGAATCATTTGGATTCTTTGAAGGCAAACTTATTCTTTGTGATTTGTCCACGGCTTTCTTCATAGTTTCGCATAATCCGCTTTTCGGTACTAAATTTTCTATCAAGCGTTCCTAACACTCCTTTCTTTATCATCAAACTTTTGGCCATTAAGATCATCTACAACATGCTGCTTCGTCAGCATTTTCAAAGTTAACTGATCTGGGTCATTGGTTATCAAATCGAGGTAGTTTCAGGAGAATTGTGTTTTTAGAATGATTAATCGCTGATGGTAATATTGTGGAATATAAAAGGTTCCCCAGTAACAATAAAGAGTACGCATATATATCGCGGTTATAATAAAGTTGTTTCGGATGAAAAGTCGGAGTTGACTTGCTGGAGCTGTGACAAAATTAGCTACTTTGGAAAGGGATTGCAAAACGATCTTCGGTAATAACAATGTCAAAGCAACTAGAACAGATACGTGTCAAACGTTTACTCAGTTTCCGAGGATTTTTCAGGTGCATAACTATATGCATCAATCTTTTCTTCCGTAGATGAAGTGCGGTTGGTTTATCCTCTCGATTGAGGTGTTTTTAAGAATCATGATAGATTTGAACGCTGATTGTAATCGTCGAGATACAATGAGGTTTAAGATGAAATCAAGTGGAAATCTTGAAGAAATGTTTAGTTTCATATGTTATAATCAATATTTTAATTCATTTTAATTGTCCAATGTCATTAGTCCATAGTCGATAGTCCACAGTAACAGTCCAATAATTCATATATAGTTTAATATATAATATACGAATTAATTAATACGTGTCGTGACCCGTATACGTCTCAGACTCGATCACAACTCAAACTATATATATTATTGTAGAATCAACCTCAACCCTGTATAGAGAACTCGATCATTACTGCATATAGAGTGTCTATGGTGATTTCAAATAATATATATAGATGTGTCGATATGATATGTCAAAACATTGTATACGTGTCCTGATATTTAAAGTGCGTAAAATAATTACAGAAATTAAATGACGATAAATAAAAGTGCGCTAATTAAATTGCGATAAATAAACTGCGATAAATAAAATGTAATCAGTTAGCTAGGAACAGTTAGCTGGAACAGTTAGCGTGGATTCTTAACAAAATTTTTCATAGTTAATTTGTTTGTTTCTAACAGATTTTATTTTGTCATATGTTTTCTTCATATGCCACTTGTTGGATTCTGGAAGTCAAAATCCAAATATGAAATTGAATGAAAATAGTTATTCTGCGATGAACGGATACGTATATTGGTGGTTGTAAGTAGGATAGTAAATGACTGTTGAATCAGCTTCGACGAATGTACAATGTAACTTATTAAGATGAAATCTAATTATTCCTCGGGTATTACCTACCCGTTAAAAAAAAAATTTCACCATTAATATTTTGTACAAAAGAACTTTTAATTACAATCTTTATGAAAACATATATACATATATATTTTCTTCAGATGAAATCATGAATTTAATGAGTTAATATGATATTAATCTCATTTGCTTTTCGGTTTGAGCTAGAATAAGAAATCTCTAAAACTTTTTGAAACCACATATTCTTTGCAGAACATCAATGAAGTTATGGATCAATACTTCATCGTTCATTATTGTTGGTTGAAATGTCCCGTTCTTATTGATTAAAAACGTTCCATATTAATTGATTTCGTTGCGAGGTTTTGACCTCTATATGAGACATTTTTCAAAGACTGCATTCATTTTTAAAACAAACCATAACCTTTATTTCATACATAAAGGTTTTAAAAAGCTTTACGTAGATTATCAAATAATGATAATCTAAAATATCCTGTTTACACGCGACCATTACATAATGGTTTACAATACAAATATGTTACAACAAAATAAGTTTCTTGAATGCAGTTTTTACACAATATCATACAAGCATGGACTCCAAATCTCGTCCTTATTTAAGTATGCGACAGCGGAAGCTCTTAATAATCACCTGAGAATAAACATGCTTAAAACGTCAACAAAAATGTTGGTGAGTTATAGGTTTAACCTATATATATCAAATCATAATAATAGACCACAAGATTTCATATTTCAATACACATCCCATACATAGAGATAAAAATCATTCATATGGTGAACACCTGGTAACCGACATTAACAAGATGCATATATATGAATATCCCCATCATTCCGGGACACCCTTCGGATATGATATAAATTTCGAAGTACTAAAGCATCCGGTACTTTGGATGGGGTTTGTTAGGCCCAATAGATCTATCTTTAGGATTCGCGTCAATTAGGGTGTCTGTTCCCTAATTCTTAGATTACCAGACTTAATAAAAAGGGGCATATTCGATTTCGATAATTCAACCATAGAATGTAGTTTCACGTACTTGTGTCTATTTTGTAAATCATTTATAAAACCTGCATGTATTCTCATCCCAAAAATATTAGATTTTAAAAGTGGGACTATAACTCACTTTCACAGATTTTTACTTCGTCGGGAAGTAAGACTTGGCCACTGTTGATTCACGAACCTATAATAATATATACATATATATTAAAGTATGTTCAAAATATATTTACAACACTTTTAATATATTTTGATGTTTTAAGTTTATTAAGTCAGCTGTCCTCGTTAGTAACCTATAACTAGTTGTCCACAGTTAGATGTACAGAAATAAATCGATAAATATTATCTTGAATCAATCCACGACCCAGTGTATACGTATCTCAGTATTGATCACAACTCAAACTATATATATTTTGGAATCAACCTCAACCCTGTATAGCTAACTCCAACATTCACATATAGAGTGTCTATGGTTGTTCCGAAATATATATAGATGTGTCGACATGATAGGTCGAAACATTGTATACGTGTCTATGGTATCTCAAGATTACATAATATACAATACAAGTTGATTAAGTTATGGTTGGAATAGATTTGTTACCAATTTTCACGTAGCTAAAATGAGAAAAATTATCCAATCTTGTTTTACCCATAACTTCTTCATTTTAAATCCGTTTTGAGTGAATCAAATTGCTATGATTTCATATTGAACTCTATTTTATGAATCTAAACAGAAAAAGTATAGGTTTATAGTCGGAAAAATAAGTTACAAGTCGTTTTTGTAAAGGTAGTCATTTCAGTCGAAAGAACGACGTCTAGATGACCATTTTAGAAAACATACTTCCACTTTGAGTTTAACCATAATTTTTGGATATAGTTTCATGTTCATAATAAAAATCATTTTCTCAGAATAACAACTTTAAAATCAAAGTTTATCATAGTTTTTAATTAACTAACCCAAAACAGCCCGCGGTGTTACTACGACGGCGTAAATCTGGTTTTACGGTGTTTTTCGTGTTTCCAGGTTTTAAATCATTAAGTTAGCATATCATATAGATATAGAACATGTGTTTAGTTGATTTTAAAAGTCAAGTTAGAAGGATTAACTTTTGTTTGCGAACAAGTTTAGAATTAACTAAACTATGTTCTAGTGATTACAAGTTTAAACCTTCGAATAAGATAGCTTTATATGTATGAATCGAATGATGTTATGAACATCATTACTACCTTAAGTTCCTTGGATAAACCTACTGGAAAAGAGAAAAATGGATCTAGCTTCAATGGATCCTTGGATGGCTCGAAGTTCTTGAAGCAGAATCATGACACGAAAACAAGTTCAAGTAAGATCATCACTTGAAATAAGATTGTTATAGTTATAGAAATTGAACCAAAGTTTGAATATGATTATTACCTTGTATTAGAATGATAACCTACTGTAAGAAACAAAGATTTCTTGAGGTTGGATGATCACCTTACAAGATTGGAAGTGAGCTAGCAAACTTGAAAGTATTCTTGATTTTATGAAACTAGAACTTTTGGAATTTATGAAGAACACTTAGAACTTGAAGATAGAACTTGAGAGAGATCAATTAGATGAAGAAAATTGAAGAATGAAAGTGTTTGTAGGTGTTTTTGGTCGTTGGTGTATGGATTAGATATAAAGGATATGTAATTTTGTTTTCATGTAAATAAGTCATGAATGATTACTCATATTTTTGTAATTTTATGAGATATTTCTTGCTAGTTGCCAAATGATGGTTCCCACATGTGTTAGGTGACTCACATGGGCTGCTAAGAGCTGATCATTGGAGTGTATATACCAATAGTACATACATCTAAAAGCTGTGTATTGTACGAGTACGAATACGGGTGCATACGAGTAGAATTGTTGATGAAACTGAACGAGGATGTAATTGTAAGCATTTTTGTTAAGTAGAAGTATTTTGATAAGTGTATTGAAGTCTTTCAAAAGTGTATAAATACATATTAAAACACTACATGTATATACATTTTAACTGAGTCGTTAAGTCATCGTTAGTCGTTATATGTAAGTGTTGTTTTGAAACCTTTAGGTTAACGATCTTGTTAAATGTTGTTAACCCAATGTTTATAATATCAAATGAGATTTTAAATTATTATATTATCATGATATTATCATGTATGAATATCTCTTAATATGATATATATACATTAAATGTCTTTACAACGATAATCGTTACATATATGTCTCGTTTAAAAATCATTAAGTTAGTAGTCTTGTTTTTACATATGTAGTTCAATGTAAATATACTTAATGATATGTTTTCTTATCATAGTATCATGTTAACTATATATATATATCCATATATATGTCATCATATAGTTTTTACAAGTTTTAACGTTCGTGAATCACCGATCAACTTGGGTGGTCAATTGTCTATATGAAACATATTTCAATTAATCAAGTCTTAACAAGTTTGATTGCTTAACATGTTGGAAACATTTAATCATGTAAATATCAATCTCAATTAATATATATAAACATGGAAAAGTTCGGGTCACTACAGTACCTACCCGTTAAATAAATTTCGTCCCGAAATTTTAAGCTGTTGAAGGTGTTGACGAATCTTCTGGAAATAGATGCGGGTATTTATTCTTCATCTGATCTTCACGCTCCCAGGTGAACTCGGGTCCTCTACGAGCATTCCATCGAACCTTAACAATTGGTATCTTGTTTTGCTTAAGTCTTTTAACCTCACGATCCATTATTTCGACGGGTTCTTCGATGAATTGAAGTTTTTCGTTGATTTGGATTTAATCTAACGGAATAGTGAGATCTTCTTTAGCAAAACATTTCTTCAAATTCGAGACGTGGAAAGTGTTATGTACAGCCGCGAGTTGTTGAGGTAACTCTAGTCGGTAAGCTACTGGTCCGACACGATCAATAATCTTGAATGGTCCAATATACCTTGGATTTAATTTCCCTCGTTTACCAAATCGAACAACGCCTTTCCAAGGTGCAACTTTAAGCATGACCATCTCTCCAATTTCAAATTCTATATCTTTTCTTTTAATGTCAGCGTAGCTCTTTTGTCGACTTTGGGCGGTTTTCAACCGTTGTTGAATTTGGATGATCTTCTCGGTAGTTTCTTGTATAATCTCCGGACCCGTAATCTGTCTATCCCCCACTTCACTCCAACAAATCGGAGACCTGCACTTTCTACCATAAAGTGCTTCAAACGGCGCCATCTCAATGCTTGAATGGTAGCTGTTGTTGTAGGAAAATTCTGCTAACGGTAGATGTCGATCCCAACTGTTTCCGAAATCAATAACACATGCTCGTAGCATGTCTTCAAGCGTTTGTATCGTCCTTTCGCTCTGCCCATCAGTTTGTGGATGATAGGCAGTACTCATGTCTAGACGAGTTCCTAATGCTTGCTGTAATGTCTGCCAGAATCTTGAAATAAATCTGCCATCCCTATCAGAGATAATAGAGATTGGTATTCCATGTCTGGAGACGACTTCCTTCAAATACAGTCGTGCTAACTTCTCCATCTTATCATCTTCTCTTATTGGTAGGAAGTGTGCTGATTTGGTGAGACGATCAACTATTACCCAAATAGTATCAAAACCACTTGCAGTCCTTGGCAATTTAGTGATGAAATCCATGGTAATGTTTTCCCATTTCCATTCCGGGATTTCGGGTTGTTGAAGTAGACCTGATGGTTTCTGATGCTCAGCTTTGACCTTAGAACACGTCAAACATTCTCCTACGTATTTAGCAACATCGGCTTTCATACCCGGCCACCAAAAATGTTTCTTGAGATCCTTGTACATCTTCCCCGTTCCAGGATGTATTGAGTATCTGGTTTTATGAGCTTCTCTAAGTACCATTTCTCTCATATCTCCAAATTTTGGTACCCAAATCCTTTCAGCCCTATACCGGGTTCCGTCTTCCCGAATATTAAGATGCTTCTCCGATCCTTTGGGTATTTCATCCTTTAAATTTCCCTCTTTTAAAACTCCTTGTTGCGCCTCCTTTATTTGAGTAGTAATGTTATTATGAATCATTATATTCATAGATTTTACTCGAATGGGTTCTCTGTCCTTCCTGCTCAAGGCATCGGCTACCACATTTGCCTTCCCCGGGTGGTAACGAATCTCAAAGTCGTAATCATTCAATAATTCAATCCACCTACGCTGCCTCATATTTAGTTGTTTCTGATTAAATATGTGTTGAAGACTTTTGTGGTCGGTATATATAATACTTTTGACCCCATATAAGTAGTGCCTCCAAGTCTTTAATGCAAAAACAACCGCGCCTAATTCCAAATCATGCGTCGTATAATTTTGTTCGTGAATCTTCAATTGTCTAGACGCATAAGCAATCACCTTCGTTCGTTGCATTAATACACAACCGAGACCTTGCTTTGATGCATCACAATAAATCACAAAATCATCATTCCCTTCAGGCAATGACAATATAGGTGCCGTAGTTAGCTTTTTCTTCAATAACTGAAATGCTTTCTCTTGTTCATCATTCCATTCAAATTTCTTCCCTTTATGCGTTAATGCAGTCAAGGGTTTTGCTATTCTGGAAAAGTCTTGGATGAACCTTCTGTAGTAACCAGCTAGTCCTAAAAACTGGCGTATGTGTTTCGGAGTTTTCGGGGTTTCCCACTTTTCAACAGTTTCTATCTTTGCCGGATCCACCTTAATACCTTCTTTGTTCACTATGTGACCGAGGAATTGAACTTCTTCCAACCAAAATGCACACTTTGAAAACTTAGCGTACAATTCTTCCTTTCTCAATACTTCTAACACCTTTCTCAAATGTTCACCGTGTTCTTGGTCATTCTTTGAGTAAATAAGTATGTCATCAATGAAAACAATGACAAACTTGTCAAGGTATGGTCCACACACTCGGTTCATAAGGTCCATGAACACAGCTGGTGCATTAGTTAAACCAAACGGCATGACCATAAACTCGTAATGACCGTAACATGTTCTGAAAGCAGTCTTTGGAATATCATCTTCTTTCACCCGCATTTGATGATACCCGGAACGTAAGTCAATCTTTGAATAAACAGACGAGCCTTGTAGTTGATCAAATAAGTCGTCGATTCTCGGTAGTGGGTAGCGGTTCTTGATGGTAAGTTTGTTCAACTCTCGGTAGTCGATACACAACCTGAATGTACCATCTTTCTTCTTGACAAACAAAACAGGAGCTCCCCACGGTGATGTGCTTGGTCGAATGAAACCACGCTCTAAAAGTTCTTGTAATTGGCTTTGCAGTTCTTTCATCTCGCTGGGTGCGAGTCTGTAAGGAGCACGAGCTATTGGTGCAGCTCCTGGTACAAGATCTATTTGAAATTCAACGGATCGATGTGGGGGTAATCCCGGTAATTCTTTCGGAAATACATCGGGAAATTCTTTTGCAATGGGAACATCATTGATGCTCTTTTCTTCAGTTTGTACTTTCTCGACGTGTGCTAGAACAGCATAGCAACCTTTTCTTATTAGTTTTTGTGCCTTCAAATTACTAATAAGATGTAGCTTCGTGTTGCCCTTTTCTCCGTACACCATTAAGGGTTTTCCTTTTTCTCGTATAATGCGAATTGCATTTTTGTAACAAACGATCTCCGCTTTCACTTCTTTCAACCAGTCCATACCGATTATCACATCAAAACTCCCTAACTCTACTGGTATCAAATCAATCTTAAATGTTTCGCTAACCAGTTTAATTTCTCGATTCCGACATATATTATCTGCTGAAATTAATTTACCATTTGCTAATTCGAGTAAAAATTTACTATCCAAAGGCGTCAATGGACAACTTAATTTAGCACAAAAATCTCTACTCATATAGCTTCTATCCGCACCCGAATCAAATAAAACGTAAGCAGATTTATTGTCAATAAGAAACGTACCCGTAACAAGCTCCGGGTCTTCCTGTGCCTCTACCGCATTAATATTGAAAACTCTTCCACGGCCTTGTCCATTCGTGTTCTCCTGGTTCGGGCAATTTCTAATAATGTGGCCTGGTTTTCCACATTTATAACAAACTACATTGGCATAACTTGCTCCGACACTACTTGCTCCGCCATTACTCGTTCCGACACCATTTGTTCCTTTCGTTCTATTAACCCCTGGTCCGTAGACCTCACACTTCGCCGCGCTATGACCATTTCTTTTACACTTGTTGCAAAATTTGGTGCAGAACCCCGAGTGATTCTTTTCACACCTTTGGCATAGCTGCTTCTGATTGTTGTTGTTGTTGCGGTTATTATTGTTGTTGGGATGATTGTTGTAGTTGCTGTTGTTGTTGTTGTTGTTGTTAGGTCGTTTATTGTAGTTGCGATTGATGTTGCGATTGTTGGGATAATTGTTGCGATTATTGTTGTAATTGCTGTTGTTGTTGTATTGGTGATTCTTATCACCGTTTTCCTCCCACTTTCTTTTGACTTGCTTCACATTGGCCTCTTCAGCAGTCTGTTCTTTAATTCTTTCTTCAATCTGGTTCACTAGTTTGTGAGCCATTCTACATGCCTGTTGTATGGAGGCGGGCTCGTGTGAACTTATATCTTCTTGGATTCTTTCCGGTAATCCTTTCACAAACGCGTCGATCTTCTCTTCCTCATCTTCGAATGCTCCCGGACACAATAGGCACAATTCTGTGAATCGTCTTTCGTACGTGGTAATATCAAATCCTTGGGTTCGTAACCCTCTAAGTTCTGTCTTGAGCTTATTGACCTCGGTTCTGGGACGGTACTTCTCGTTCATCAAGTGCTTGAATGCTGACCACGGTAGTGCGTACGCATCATCTTGTCCCACTTGCTCTAGATAGGTATTCCACCATGTTAATGCAGAACCTGTGAAGGTATGCGTAGCGTACTTCACTTTGTCCTCTTCAGTACACTTACTTATGGCAAACACCGATTCAACCTTCTCGGTCCACCGTTTCAATCCGATCGGTCCTTCAGTTCCATCAAATTCCAAAGGTTTGCAGGCAGTGAATTCTTTGTAGGTGCATCCTACACGATTTCCTGTACTGCTAGATCCAAGGTTATTGTTGGTATGTAGCGCAGCCTGTACTGCGGCTATGTTTGAAGCTAGAAAAGTACGGAATTCCTCTTCATTCATATTCACGGTGTGTCGAGTAGTCGGTGCCATTTCCTTCAAAATAGTTAAATGGAACAAGTTAATCATACAGAATATTAAGAGTAGTTAATAGTATTTCGTAGCATAATATGAACTCATTTATAAAAGCTTTTTCTTCATATTAGCGTTTTATAAGTTTAAATTCGGGTAGTACCTACCCGTTAAGTTCATACTTAGTAGCTAATATACAATTCAACTACTACAATTCTATATGAAAAACTGATTATAATAATATTTCGCGTTCAAACTTTTATACAATATTTTACAAACTTACAATACCGCTTATTTTACATAAAGCATGAAATATAGCACACAATAACTTTGATACAAGATAGTTGTGAAGACAATTCTAGCTAGTACACAAGTCGTTCAGCAAAGGCAATAAAGACACGTAATTCATACGTCCAGAAACAAGTCATGCATTCTGGTTTTACTAGGACTACTTCCCATCCTTGGTCTTGTGCAACATAACCGTTATGGCTGTTGATAAGACAGCGTGTTGTAACGTCATCAAAGGGACGAGGGTTACGTAATGTCCAACAGTCCCGTAATAATCTAAAAACCTCATTTCTTACCCCAATTACCGACTCCGTCACTTGTGGAAACGTTTTGTTTAATAGTTGTAGCCCGATGTTCTTGTTCTCACTTTGGTGAGAAGCGAACATTACTAATCCGTAAGCATAACATGCTTCTTTATGTTGCATGTTAGCCGCTTTTTCTAAATCACGAAGTCCAATATTCGGATATATTGAGTCAAAATAATTTCTTAACCCGTTGCGTAAAATAGCATTTGGGTTCCCCGCAATATATGCGTCAAAGTAAACACATCGTAACTTATGGGTTTCCCAATGTGATATCCCCCATCTTTCAAACGAAAGTCTCTTATAAACCAAGACATTCTTGGAACGTTCTTCGAATGTCTTACAAACTGATCTCGCCTTAAATAGTTGTGCCGAGGAATTCTGACCGACTCTAGACAAGATTTCATCAATCATGTCTCCGGGTAGGTCTCTTAAAATATTGGGTTGTCTATCCATTTTGCGTTTTTAAACTGTAAAATAGACAAGAGTTAGATTCATAAAAAAATACTTATTAATACAAGCAATTTTTACATATATCTTAAAGCATAAGAACACTATATTACATATATTACACCACACGAATACAACTATCTTATTCCGACTCGCTCGTTTCTTCTTCTTCGGTTTTGGTTCATTTTGCCAAGTTTCTAGGGATATATGATGTTCCCCTAATACGAGCCGTCGTTGTCCACATTGGTTTAGAAAAACCTGGTGGTTTAGAGGTTCCCGGGTCATTGTTACAACTTAAGGACTTCGGGGGTTGACGATACATATAAAGTTCATCGGGGTTGGAATTAGATTTCTCTATTTTTATGCCCTTTCCCTTATTATTTTCTTTTGCCTTTTTAAATTCAGTTGGGGTAATTTCTATAACATCATCGGAATTCTCGTCGGAATCCGATTCATCGGAGAATTGGTAATCCTCCCAATATTTTGCTTCCTTGGCGGAAACACCATTGACCATAATTAACCTTGGTCGGTTGGTTGAGGATTTTCTTTTACTTAACCGTTTTATTATTTCCCCCACCGGTTCTATTTCTTCATCCGGTTCCGATTCTTCTTCCGGTTCCGATTCTTCTTCCGGTTCCTCTTCGGGAACTTGTGAATCAGTCCACGAATCATTCCAATTTACATTTGACTCTTCATTATTATTAGGTGAGTCAATGGGACTTGTTCTAGAGGTAGACATCTATCACATAATATCAAACGCGTTAAGAGATTAATATATCACATAATATTCACATGTTAAAAATATATAGTTTCCAACAAAATTTGTTAAGCAATCATTTTTCAAGTAAACACGGTCGAAGTCCAGACTCACTAATGCATCCTAACAAACTCGATAAGACACACTAATGCAAAATTCTGGTTCTCTAAGACCAACGCTCGGATACCAACTGAAATGTCCCGTTCTTATTGATTAAAAACGTTCCATATTAATTGATTTCGTTGCGAGGTTTTGACCTCTATATGAGACATTTTTCAAAGACTGCATTCATTTTTAAAACAAACCATAACCTTTATTTCATAGATAAAGGTTTTAAAAAGCTTTACGTAGATTATCAAATAATGATAATCTAAATTATCCTGTTTACACGCGACCATTACATAATGGTTTACAATACAAATATGTTACAACAAAAATAAGTTTCTTGAATGCAGTTTTTACACAATATCATACAAGCATGGACTCCAAATCTCGTCCTTATTTAAGTATGCGACAGCGGAAGCTCTTAATAATCACCTGAGAATAAACATGCTTAAAACGTCAACAAAAATGTTGGTGAGTTATAGGTTTAACCTATATATATCAAATCATAATAATAGACCACAAGATTTCATATTTCAATACACATCCCATACATAGAGATAAAAATTATTCATATGGTGAACACCTGGTAACCGACATTAACAAGATGCATATATATGAATATCCCCATCATTCCGGGACACCCTTCGGATATGATATAAATTTCGAAGTACTAAAGCATCCGGTACTTTGGATGGGGTTTGTTAGGCCCAATAGATCTATCTTTAGGATTCGCGTCAATTAGGGTGTATGTTCCCTAATTCTTAGATTACCAGACTTAATAAAAAGGGGCATATTCGATTTCGATAATTCAACCATAGAATGTAGTTTCACGTACTTGTGTCTATTTTGTAAATCATTTATAAAACCTGCATGTATTCTCATCCCAAAAATATTAGATTTTAAAAGTGGGACTATAACTCACTTTCACAGATTTTTACTTCGTCGGGAAGTAAGACTTGGCCACTGTTGATTCACGAACCTATAACAATATATACATATATATTAAAGTATGTTCAAAATATATTTACAACACTTTTAATATATTTTGATGTTTTAAGTTTATTAAGTCAGCTGTCCTCGTTAGTAACCTATAACTAGTTGTCCACAGTTAGATGTACAGAAATAAATCGATAAATATTATCTTGAATCAATCCACGACCCAGTGTATACGTATCTCAGTATTGATCACAACTCAAACTATATATATTTTGGAATCAACCTCAACCCTGTATAGCTAACTCCAACATTCACATATAGAGTGTCTATGGTTGTTCCGAAATATATATAGATGTGTCGACATGATAGGTCGAAACATTGTATACGTGTCTATGGTATCTCAAGATTACATAATATACAATACAAGTTGATTAAGTTATGGTTGGAATAGATTTGTTACCAATTTTCACGTAGCTAAAATGAGAAAAATTATCCAATCTTGTTTTACCCATAACTTCTTCATTTTAAATCCGTTTTGAGTGAATCAAATTGCTATGATTTCATATTGAACTCTATTTTATGAATCTAAACAGAAAAAGTATAGGTTTATAGTCGGAAAAATAAGTTACAAGTCGTTTTTGTAAAGGTAGTCATTTCAGTCGAAAGAACGACGTCTAGATGACCATTTTAGAAAACATACTTCCACTTTGAGTTTAACCATAATTTTTGGATATAGTTTCATGTTCATAATAAAAATCATTTTCTCAGAATAACAACTTTAAAATCAAAGTTTATCATAGTTTTTAATTAACTAACCCAAAACAGCCCGCGGTGTTACTACGACGGCGTAAATCCGGTTTTACGGTGTTTTTCGTGTTTCCAGGTTTTAAATCATTAAGTTAGCATATCATATAGATATAGAACATGTGTTTAGTTGATTTTAAAAGTCAAGTTAGAAGGATTAACTTTTGTTTGCGAACAAGTTTAGAATTAACTAAACTATGTTCTAGTGATTACAAGTTTAAACCTTCGAATAAGATAGCTTTATATGTATGAATCGAATGATGTTATGAACATCATTACTACCTTAAGTTCCTTGGATAAACCTACTGGAAAAGAGAAAAATGGATCTAGCTTCAATGGATCCTTGGATGGCTCGAAGTTCTTGAAGCAGAATCATGACACGAAAACAAGTTCAAGTAAGATCATCACTTGAAATAAGATTGTTATAGTTATAGAAATTGAACCAAAGTTTGAATATGATTATTACCTTGTATTAGAATGATAACCTACTGTAAGAAACAAAGATTTCTTGAGGTTGGATGATCACCTTACAAGATTGGAAGTGAGCTAGCAAACTTGAAAGTATTCTTGATTTTATGAAACTAGAACTTTTGGAATTTATGAAGAACACTTAGAACTTGAAGATAGAACTTGAGAGAGATCAATTAGATGAAGAAAATTGAAGAATGAAAGTGTTTGTAGGTGTTTTTGGTCGTTGGTGTATGGATTAGATATAAAGGATATGTAATTTTGTTTTCATGTAAATAAGTCATGAATGATTACTCATATTTTTGTAATTTTATGAGATATTTCTTGCTAGTTGCCAAATGATGGTTCCCACATGTGTTAGGTGACTCACATGGGCTGTTAAGAGCTGATCATTGGAGTGTATATACCAATAGTACATACATCTAAAAGCTGTGTATTGTACGAGTACGAATACGGGTGCATACGAGTAGAATTGTTGATGAAACTGAACGAGGATGTAATTGTAAGCATTTTTGTTAAGTAGAAGTATTTTGATAAGTGTATTTAAGTCTTTCAAAAGTGTATAAATACATATTAAAACACTACATGTATATACATTTTAACTGAGTCGTTAAGTCATCGTTAGTCGTTATATGTAAGTGTTGTTTTGAAACCTTTAGGTTAACGATCTTGTTAAATGTTGTTAACCCAATGTTTATAATATCAAATGAGATTTTAAATTATTATATTATCATGATATTATCATGTATGAATATCTCTTAATATGATATATATACATTAAATGTCTTTACAACGATAATCGTTACATATATGTCTCGTTTAAAAATCATTAAGTTAGTAGTCTTGTTTTTACATATGTAGTTCAATGTAAATATACTTAATGATATGTTTTCTTATCATAGTATCATGTTAACTATATATATATATCCATATATATGTCATCATATAGTTTTTACAAGTTTTAACGTTCGTGAATCACCGATCAACTTGGGTGGTCAATTGTCTATATGAAACATATTTCAATTAATCAAGTCTTAACAAGTTTGATTGCTTAACATGTTGGAAACATTTAATCATGTAAATATCAATCTCAATTAATATATATAAACATGGAAAAGTTCGGGTCACTACATTGGTACTCCTTGGTATCTATGGTGCTTATGATGTTGATGTTTGTGGGACAGATTATGATGTCGAGACGTGTGATGCGGATGTTGTTTGTTAGTGGTGATGATGGTATTGTTTATGTTATTAATGGTGGTGCTGATTATGCTGCTGGTGCTGCTGCTGGTGTTTGCAACCTTCGCACCATGTTCTCCAAAGCCGTCACGCGAGCGCGAAGTTCGTTAACTTCTTCTAGTACACCGGGATGATTGGCGGTTGGAGCGAGTGAATGAACAAGATTTGTAATATGGGATAGTATATAATCGTGACGAGATACTCTAAAAATGAGAGAGAAAATGGTGTTTCGAATAGGTTCGCCGGTAAGTGCTTCAGGTTCATCGCCAAGAGGGCAATTTGGTGGATGGAATGGATCACCTTCTTCTTGTCTCCAGTGATTTAGTATATTACGAACCCATCCCCAATTCATCCAGAATAGATGATAGGAAATTGGTTGATCCATTCCGGTGACGCTGCTTTCGGAGCCCGAATGGAAATCCATATCGGCATAACTGTCGGAATCTGAAGAATTCGAACTAGATGCGGAATCCATCTTGTATAATGGGGAAAATGAATTTTTGGTATGGAATAGATTATAGGAGTTAGATTTGGTACTCTTAAATACATAATTTACATATGTATATATAATACCAAAATCCCATAAATTACGGAGAATCTTTGAAAAGATATCAGTCAAAGTTTGCAATAACAGATATGCTAAGATAAGAATTCGTCTATACACTATCAATGCAGTAAATGCAGTAAAACGTGTCTAGACTTATGAATGATAAGCAGGTAATTTCCTAAGGATGATAAGCAGATGATTTCCGACTAGAAATGATAAGCAAAACTTTTGACATGTAGACACGGTCGAAGTCCAGACTCATTAATGCATCCTAACAACTACTAGTTAGACACACTAATGCAAGACCTGGTTCGCTACGACCACCGCTCTGATACCAACTGAAAGGACCCGTTCATATACATTATAAACGATTCACAATAGTTGATTACATCGCGAGGTATTTGACCTCTATATGATATATTTTACAAACATTGCATTCGTTTTTAAAAGACAAACTTTCTTTACAACGAAAATTGACGGTATGCACACCATTTCATAATATATCCAACTATAATTGACTTAATAATAATCTTGATGAACTCAATGACTCGAATGCAACGTCTTTCAAAATATGCCATGAATGACTCCAAGTAATATCCTTAAAATGAGCTAATGCACAGCGGAAGATTTCTTTAATACCTGAGAATAAACATGCTTTAAAGTGTCAACCAAAAGGTTGGTGAGTTCATAGGTTTATCATAACAATCATTTCAATATATTAATAGACCACAAGATTTCCGTTTATAAATATATGTACACTCGCAAGTGTATAAAAGTATTCTATAAGTTGTAGGCACCCGGTAACAAGCCTTAATGTTCATGTTTTACCCTCTGAAGTACACCAGATCAGGTGGGTTTAAAATAACCTCGAAGTACTAAAGCATCCCATAGTCAGGATGGGGTTTGTCAGGCCCAATAGATCTATATTTAGGATTCGCGCCTACCGTACATAGACAAGTAGTTTAATGTTACCAAGCTAAGGGTATATTTCTGGTTTAAACCCACGTAGAATTAGTTTTAGTACTTGTGCCTATTTCGTAAAACATTTATAAAAACAGCGCATGTATTCTCAGTCCCAAAAATATATATAAAAGGGAGCAAATGAAACTCACTTTTGCCTTGAAGGTATTTAATTCGACTTGGTCTCCGATAGATATCACGAACCTAACCATATATATAATATATCAACATATTTTCTTTTTTAAGTAATCGTTACATATATATATACTATTAATACTTTTAATATTTTCTTAGTCCGTAGTTAGCAGTCCGATGTTAGTGGTCCACAATTAGTTGCTTAAATAAAATAAATAAAGACCCCATCGTATTCGTATTGATCAGAATTGATCTCGACCCATGGTACCATGTTGTCAAATGACGTGTTGCGTACATAAAGTACCGTGTTGTCAAATGACGTGTTGCGTACAATCATGAGGTCTTATGATTAATCTTCTCGTGTTGTTTACGGGTGGTCCTGAAATATATATAATCAAATCATAAGTAATTATATATAAAATATCATATTAATTAGAAAAGATATGATTAATTTACTTTTTCTCCAAATATTTTCGTAGCTAAACTAGCTTCGGATACCCAATCTTGTTTTAGTCGTAGTTTCTTCATTACAACTCCGTTTTTGTTGGTTCAACTTGCCACTTCCTTGGATCGAGTCAAATTTTAAGAATATGAACTAAAAATACCTTAGTTTGTATTCAAAATCATAGGTTATAGGTCAAACTTTGGTGAAACTTATGAAAGTGATCATTTTCCATCATAAAAACAACATTTAATGATCATTTTTCTAAAAATAATTACACTTTGAGTTAAACCATGAAATTTTTATGTGTTAACATATTCATAAGAAATATCATTTTTCCAGAACATGAACTTCCAATTCAAAGTTCAAGATGGTTTTTAATTATCCAACCCAAAACAGCCCCCGGTTGCACTCCGACGATGTAGATTCAGTTTTTAAGATGTTCTTTGTAAAACCAAGTTATATCTTGTTAGGTTAGCATATCATTATGATATATTACAGATCTTGAAGTGTTTTAAAAGTCAAGTTAGAAGGATCTATTTAGTTTGCGAACAAGTTTGAAATCATTCAAACTATGTTCTTGTTGTTAAAATTTTATACCACAAAATAAGATAGCTATATGAATATGAATTGAATAAGATTATGAACAAGGTTACTACCTCAAGTTACTTGGACAAAGTTACTGCAAAAGATAAGAAATAATCTTGGAATCAAAGAGTGGTGGAGTTAGATCAAAAGGTTGGAAGTAAACTTCTTCAAATGGGTGGTTATTTTGATATGTTCTTGAAAGAGTTTTCTTATGGTGTTTAAGGCTTGTAATTGAAGCTAAATGATGGGGAAAATGCTTGGAGATAATCAAGTATGAAGTTAGGAGTATTTTGAGAGAGAAATTAGGGTGTAGGTATGAGAAAATGGAGTGAAGAAATGATGTTCATTTATAAAAATGTTTTTAGTTTATAAAGAAAGAAAAGGATTCCTAATTTTGTTTTCTTACTAATAATTCATACTACTTGACAAATCCTAGTTACCTCATATCTAGGGCAGTAATAATGTTGATTAGGATGTTGATTTGATGTGTATATACCAATAGTAAATACATATAGAAGCTGGGTATGATACGGGTACATATACCCTAGATATACGTATAGAAATCTTGAGAAAACGGAACGAGAATTCAAATATAGCTATCTTTTGTGAATATAATTATATTGTTTTATGTATTTAAGTCCTTAAAAGTGATTAAATACTTTATATATACGATATGTGTATAAGCATTATATATTATAAGTATATATATCAAAGAATGTTACGTATAGTTATCGTTTTGAAAACTTAAGTTAGTAGTTTCAAAATATACTTATAACTCATTGTCATTAGTACACAATGAGATATTAAACCATCCTTAGATCATGTTAAATATATATAGATACATATATATATACACAAACGTATAATTATCGTATGTTATATAGTTCGTGATATCATCGGTCATATTTGACGGTCAAACATTGTGTAAAACTCTTTTCAAAAATACAAGTCTCAACAATTTGGATTGCTTATCATGTTGGTATGGTTTAATTTATGTAAATATTAATCTCATAAGTATAATTTGGTCGGAAAATTCCGGGTCATTACACAAAGAACCAAAACAGAAAACAGATTCAATGCAAGTGGTCTAGATGCATATTTGATATATTCATTTATAATACAGATAGATAAGATGTAATGATTATAATATTATTAATAATTAATAATAATTAATAATAATTATATAATAATAATAATTATATTATAATTTATTATTTAGAAACGTGTGATCTAATAGTAAACAGACTCTTAATTGTTTTATAGTTACCGACAGTTTATCCCAGATGGCTATAACGTGTCCATTGCTAAACAGCTAACGTATAAAAGTGTTCCTAAAAATCCCAAATTTTTAAATTAAATATATTTATTTATTTTGGTCATTAAATGTTTGAAACCTGATCAAAAGGGTGCGTCTAATATTTATTTTTAGTTCCAATTAATATGTACGGAGTATTATAATTTAAATTAAAAAGATAAAAATATTTCTATCAAAACTAAAATCTTCGTAATCAATATACGATTCAACTTTCATTCTAAATCTTCATAATTTCGTATTAGATCTATATGAACACTAACGATACGTCAACCGAGTATCACAATGTATTCAATAAACTTTTAAATCTATATATAGATTCATTTTAATAAATTTTATTATATCTTATATTTTTTTATTTTACAAAATTAATTCTAATAACTAAATAATATTATATTTCAAATTATATTTCGAATTAATATATATATATATATATATATATATATATATATATATATATATATATATATATATATTATATTTTTAAATATATATGTATCTATTTACAAATAGTTGTTCGTGAATCGTCGAGAACAGTCGAATGGTAATTGCATAAATGAAAATAGTTCAAAATTTTTGAGACGCAACATAACAGACTTTTGCTTATCGTGTCAAAATCATAATAAGATAAGGTTTAAATTTGGTCGGAAATTTCTGGGTCGTCACAGATAGTAGC
Organism: Rutidosis leptorrhynchoides; assembly: GCF_046630445.1. Lineage (NCBI taxonomy): Eukaryota > Viridiplantae > Streptophyta > Magnoliopsida > Asterales > Asteraceae > Rutidosis > Rutidosis leptorrhynchoides. Next base: position 44,425,783 of record NC_092335.1, on the reverse strand, counting down.
CCCAAAATGATTATCGATGTACCTAAATACAATATTAAATAATAACAAGTATCATAGTAGTTTTTAAACAGACACAACAATTCACATGTGAAGGTATTACTTATCGTAAGATCTAAAAGTGCAAAATTCACCTTTAAAATAGTAAAATGTCATTTTCGGCATCTAAAACTGTTTCAAATAGGGGAAAGTCTTAAGGAAGTTTTGCCCTCGTAGCACCGTTTTCTAGTTATTTTGCAAATATGGGCCTAATCTGCAATTAAAAAATTTTCGAAAAATTCTTCACAAAATTTTGCCTGATTTATTGGAGAATGTTATGACTTCAAATATGTGTATTTCGTCCATTAATTATCATCAAAATGAAACTACACTCTCATATATTCGCAGTCAATATGAAATTTAGAAACAAAAACAAAAATAAGGTTAAGAATCTAGAGAAATAAAAGTGCGGCTATAAATACTCGAACAATAAAATCAAGACGTTATAAAAGTAGCAACGTTTTGTAGCTAGTGGTGAGATAGTAGCTCCAAAATGATTCTCGATGTACCTATATACAATATCAAATAAAAACAAGTATTATAGTGGTATTTCAACAGGCACAACAATTCACATGTGAAGGTATTACTTATCGTAAGATCTAAAAGTGCAAAATTCACTTTCAAAATAGTAAAATGTTATTTTCGGCATCTAAACTGCTTCCAACGAGGGAAAGCCTTAAGGAAGTCTTGCTCGTAGCGCCGTTTTCTAGTTTTCTTGCGAGTATGGGCCTAATCTGCAATTGAAACTTTTTCGGAAAATACTCCACAAAATTTTGCCCGATTTTGTGGAGAATGTAGTGACTTTATGTGTTTTGCGGCCATTATTTATCATAAAAATGAAACTACACTCTCATATATTCGCATTCAATGTGAAATTTAGAAACAAAAACAAAAATATGGTTATGAATTTAGAGAAATAAAAAAGCGGCAAAGAATACTCGAACAATAAAACCAAGACGTTATAAAAGCAGCAACGTTTTGTAGCTAGTGCTAAGATAGTAGCCCCAAAATGATTATCGATGTACCTAAATACAATATTAAATAAAAACAAATATCATAGTGGTATTTAAACAGGCACAACAATTCACATGTGAAGGAAATACTTATCTTAAGATCTAAAAGTGCAAAATTCACCTTTAAAAATTGTAAAATGTCATTTTCGGCATATAAACTGCTTCGAACGGGGGAAAGCCTTAAGGAAGACTTGCTTGTAGCGCCATCTTACGAATATGGGCCTAATCTGCAATTGAAAATTTTTCGAAAAATTCTCCACAAAATTTTGCCCGATTTTGAGAGGAATGTAGTGACTTCAAATATGTCTTTTGCAGCCATTAATTATCATCAAACCGAAACTACACTCTCATATATTCGCATTCAATATGAAATTTAGAAACAAAAACAAAAATAAGGTTATGAATCTATTGAAATAAAAAAGCGGCTAAAAATAGTAGATCAGTAAAACCAAGACGTTATAAAAGCAGCAACGTTTTGTAGCTAGTGGTGAGATAGTAGCCCCAATATGATTCTCGACGTACCTAAATACAATATTAAATAAAAACAAGTATCATAGTGGTAATTAAACAGACACAACAATTCACATGTGAAGGTATTACTTATCATAAGATCTAAATGTGCAAAATTGACCTTTAAAAATAGTAAAATTTCATTTTCAGAATCTAAACTGCTTCGAACGGGGGAAAGCCTTAAGAAAGTCTTGCTCGTAGCGCCTTTTTCTAGTTATCTTGCGAAAATTGGCCTAATCTGCAATTCAAAAATTTTTGGAAAATTCTCCACAAAATTTTGCCCAATTTTGTGGGGAATGTAGTGACTTCAAATATGTGTTTTGCGTCCATTAATTATCATCAAAACGAAACTACACTCTCATATATTCGCATTTAATATGAAATTTAGAAACAAAAATAAAAATAAGGTTATGAATCTAGAGAAATAAAAAAAAGCGGCTCAAAATACTCGAACAATAAACCAAGACGTTATAAAAGTAGCAACGTTTTGTAGCTAGTGGTGAGATAGTAGCCCCAAAATAATTCTTGGTGTACCTAAATACAATATTAAATAAAAACAAGTAACATAGTGGTATTTAAACAGATACAACAATTCACATGTGAAGGTATTACTTATCGTAAGATCTAAAAGTGCAAAATTCACCTTTTAAAATAGTAAAATATCATTTTCGACATCTAAACTGCTTCAAACAGGGGAAAGCCTTAAGGAAGTATTGCTCGTAGCTCCGTTTTCTAGTTATCTTGCGAATGTGGTCCTAATCTGCAATTGGAAATTTTTCGAAAAATTCTTCACAAAATTGTGTCCGATTTTGTAGGGAATGTAGTGACTTCAAATATGTGTTTTGCGGCCATTAATTATCATCTAAACGAGGCTACACTCTCATATATTCGCCTGCAATATGAAATTTAGAAACAAAAACAAAAATAAGGTTATGATTCTAGAGAAATAAAAAAGCAACTAAAAATACTCGAACAATCAAACCAAGACGTTATAAAAGCAGCAACGTTTTGTAGCTAGTGGTGAGATAGTAGCCCCAACATGATTCTCGATGTACCTAAATACAATATTAAATAGAAACAAGTATCATAGTGGTATTTAAACAGGCACGACAATTCACATGTGATGGTATTACTTATCCTAAGATCTAAATGTGCAAAATTCACCTTTAAAAATAGTAAATTGTCATTTTTAGAATCTAAACTGCTTCGAACGAGGGAAAGCCTTAAGGATGCCTTGCTCGTAGCGCCGTTTTCTAGTTATCTTGCGAAAAAGAGCCTAATCTACAATCGAAAATTTTTTGGAAAATTCTCCACAAAATTTTCGCCGATTTTGTGGAGAATGTAGTGACTTCAAATATGTATTTTGCGTCCTTTAATTATCATCAAAACGAAACTATACTCTCGTATATTCGCATTCAATATGAAATTTAGAAACAAAAACAAAAATAAGGTTATGAATCTAGAGAAATAAAAAAGCGGCTGAAAATACTCGAACAATAAAACCAAGACGTTATAAAAGCATCAATGTTTTGTAGCTAGTGATGAGATAGTAGCCCCAACATGATTCTCGATGTACCGAAATACACTATCAAATATAAATAAGTATCATACTGGTATTTAAACAGGCACAACAATTCACATGTGAAGGTATTACTTATCCTAAGATCTAAATGTGCAAAATTCACCTTTAAAAATAGTAAAATGTCATTTTCGGAATCTAAACTGCTTCGAACAGGGAAAAGCCTTAAGGAAGTCTTGCTCGTAACGTCGTTTTCTAGTTATCTTGCGAAAATGTGCCTAATCTGCAATTGAAAATTTTTTGAAAAATTCTCCCAAAAACTTTGCCCGATTTGGTGGGGAATGTAGTGACTTCAAATATGTGTTTTGCGTCCATTAATTATCATCAAAACAAAACTACACTCTCATATATTAGCATTCAATATGAAATTTAGAAAAAAAAATAAAAATAAGGTTATGAATCTAGACAAATAAAAAAGCGGCTAAAAATACTCGAACAATAAAACAAAAACGTTATAAAAGCAGCAATGTTTTGTAGCTAGTGGATAGATAGTAGCCCCAAAATGATTATCGATGTACCTAAATACAATATTAAATAATAACAAGTATCATAGTGGTATTTAAACAGACACAACAATTCACATGTGAAGGTATTACTTATCGTAAGATCTAAAAGTGCAAAATTCACCTTTAAGATAGTAAAATGTCATTTTCGGCATCTAAACTGTTTCAAACAGGGGAAAGTCTTAAGGAAGTTTTGCTCGTAGCGCCGTTTTCTAGTTATCTTGCAAATATGGGCCTAATTTGCAATTGAAAATTTTTCGGAAAATTCTCCACAAAATTTTGCCCGGCTTATTGGGGAATGTAGTGACTTCAAATATGTGTTTTTCGTCCATTAATTATCATCATACGAAACTACACTCTCATATATTCGCATTCAATATGAGATTTAGAAACAAAAACAAAAATAAGGTTATGAATATAGAGAAATAAAAGAGCGGCTATAAATACTCGAACAATAAAATCAAGACGTTATAAAAGCAGCAACGTTTTGTAGCTAGTGGTGAGATAGTAGCTCCAAAATGATTCTCGATGTACCTAAAGACAATATCAAATAAAAACAAGTATCATAGTGGTATTTCAACTTGCACAACAATTCACATGTGAAGGTATTACTTATTGTAAGATCTAATGGTGTCTTGCCATTCGAGGCTGTCATGATAACGAAAATGGTAGTTTACTAGTTTTAATGTTCTTTTTAAACCTTTTGAATTTGTATCATATTATTATTTTTGTTTAAGCATGAATTAGCATGGTATAAATAGTTGTAAGGCCTATTATTTCACTCGAATTGTAATTATGTACAACACATATAATTTTTAAACTAATATAACATCACTAAATACAAATTTTAACTCATTAATATGCGCCGCCGAATGGAGTAACATTTGGCGGTGCATAATTCTCGGTTTCAGATTGTGCTGTAATTCTTAAGATCACCCTAAAAGAGAACAAGTAGCCAGACTTCCTAATGGTGTCTTGCAATTCGAGGTCGTCTAGATAACGAAAATGGTATTTTACTCGTTTTAATGTTCTTTCTAAACATTTTGAATTTCTATCATATTATTATTTTTGTTTAGCCTTGACTTAGCATGGTAAATAGTTTTAAGGCCTATTATTTTACTCACGTTGTAGTCATGTATAACGCATATAATTTTGAAACTAAGGGTGCGCTTGGTTCAATTCAAGTAACGGTAAAGGGAATAGAAATGGAAATTGTAACACCCTGTTTTTTTTTTAAACACAGCGGAAATGACCTGTTTAGAAATCAGACATCCGTATAAAACGACACATGTATTATGTTACATTATTATCATCACAATTATAAAAAGTCCGTTATAATTACAAAATCGGGTATTAAATTAAATTCAGACAAACGTAATAAAAGACTCGACATCAGAGTTCCGACTCGTCAAACATATCTTCAGCAACCCATCTTCACCCTGAATCTTACATGCACAACCTGAACCTGCAAGGGTGGAAATGTGAGGGAATTAGCACAACTGCTAAGTGAATGGGATCTATTCTAACAAATCAAGTTTAAGCATCAATCAGCAACCAGCACAACAGTATACTAACGTCCTACCAGTATACACAACTAAGTACTAATCCTGCAAAGGCCATATCTATGCTATCGTCATGAACCAGCATACAAACAACTAAGTGCTGACATACAAAGGCCATACCATGCTACCGTCCTGAACTAGCATAATTAATAAAGCTGAACATACAAAGGCCATACTATGCTACCGTCCTGAACTAGCATACAACAACCACAAATAAAAATATGAGAATCGGCGGCTTGTACGAGCACACGACTTAGGTGATCAGGCTATAGTCTACCGATAGTCCGCTTTACTGAATCCACTGCATAACCGTCCAGACGCAACACATGCGTCCTTCTATGTTATACTGAACAATCAGTAACACCAGGACCAGACCAGGCTGCCATGGTCGACCTCACACAAACCCTACATTGCCGCCTCGGTGGGTTCCCAACCTTGCCGCCTCGGTTGGTGTCTAAACACACAGTGCACACATAGGATCACAGATAATTTAGTCATGCAATTCTAACTAGCATGGAAATCATCAACTGAACATAGCAATCAGATATCTAAGCATGACAATCAGATGTAATAATAGTCTAATAATAATAGAAATGGAGTATACTACAGTAGCACTACTTGCTACTCAAACTCTATCCGAAGATAGACCCAATCACCCATCGCCAGCTAAACTCGGTAGTCTAATATCACCGAGTCTTACCCTCGTCTGTATCACCTGATAATAATACTGAACAAGTTAGTAAATCATATCACATCCATGAATAATACTACACTTATTAGAACAGAATCCTAAAGACATGAATGTCCTATTCGCACCAGAATCAAACAATACTCTAGCGAATATTGAGTTGATTAAGAACATACCGGTAATCACGTCGTCAGTTGTTGTAGTTGTCTCAACTAACATCTAAAATTCTCTGGCCTCTGTTGTTGGAGGGTTCTTCCTCTTCTGCCCACTCGAGGTAGTAGACCCTTCGGTTAATGTCGAACGCGCCCCTGACCTTGACCCGGAACTAACACTTTTAGACGGACAACTTGTTGCACGATGGCCTGGCTCATGACACTCCAGCACACACTACCCAGAAATGAACACACTTAGGATTCGTGCCCAAAAACACCACACCTTAAACACCGCCTCGTTGCATCTGAAAACTGACCATTGTGTGAAGATTTACACATCCTACACCATTCTTTCTTACCTGAACCTGACCCAGATCCACTATAAACACTCTTACCTTCCTGTCTGAACCCGTTGGACTTCTTTGACTTTAAATCCAACTAACTGGGTGTCTGCCCAGCCTGGTACACCACATTTCCAAACATCCCACTTCTGGTAGCCTTGACATCACTCACCACCATCTTGGCCATCACAATAGCCTGAGATAATGATATAGCCGTCCTTGGAAAAGTTCTATACTCCGGTAGAATTACGTTAACAAAGTGCTGAATCCGAGATGGTTCAACCGGCACCCATTGGTGTACAAACCGCAGCATATCCATAGACTGTTCTACTACCTCATCAATCGTCATTTGATGTGTCATCTTCATTTCTAGAAACTCAGTCTTAATATGGTTCATGTTAAACGGATTGCAGTACTGTTCACAGACCTTACCATGAAATTTTTCCCACGTGATCAAGCTTAGCTTGTTCCCTCAGAACACCAAAGATTAAGGAATCTCACCAAACCATCGCGCTACCTTTCAACAGCCAACTGGCATATGTAACTCATAACTCGGGCTTGCACTGACTGGCTTAAAATGTCCGCTCAACTTCCCGTAACCAGTTAAGGGTTACTGTCGGATCAAAACTTTTTTAGTACTCAGGGGGTTTACAGTCACAGAATTTCTTGTAAATGCACTTCTTTTGGGGTTGGATAAATTGTTGGGAAACATCGGTATTTGTTACGGGTTGATCATTAGGACATTTTGGTAAGGGAAAACGTTTTGTGGTGGCATGTACTACTGAGGTGGCATTGGGTTCTGCACCGGGTATTGAAACTGGGTTTGGTTCACGTTAGGTAAGGTTTGGGATTGTGTGGTTGGGTATCCTGGTGGTGTATCATCGTTTCCCGTAGGTTGTGCCAGCTCAAGCTCAACCACTCTATCTTGAGCCTCTTTCAATTTACTTTCCAATTCATAAATATAGTTCTGTAGGTCATCATCTGACTCATAACCCTCAGCAGGTGCTCTAAACGTTCCGGGGTTCGAGGGCCAGTAGCATTCGCATCCTTGTTAGCCATACATGTGCTACAATACAGTTCACATAAAAGCTTAGTGAATAACTGGTTAGCAAAGCACTACTAACACACATATCCCTGCATTTCACTTAAACCCACCCCACAGACATGTTTGACTTATCTCAAAGTTTGAGAAAAAGCTACACACATGTACTTGTTGTCAAACCTTGTTCTGATACCAACTTGTATTATGATGAAATTATATTGCCACAAAATTGTATTATGAAATTTTCATTGTTCTGAATGCAACATTAGTGGACAATTTTTACAACCTGAGACCAAAAAATATTTGTGAAATGGCTACGCATCAAGCATGGCTTTTGTAATTTCCTTGCTAATGATCTGTGATTGCAATCTAATATGCAGGTGGGGAGAACTGGTAGAGCACCAGAGTGGCGTTAGTGCGAGAACTGGGGTCGATTCAATGTATCTACGTGGATACTCTCTTCCAATATAATACAGCTAAATAAATATTCTTCAACAATTGTATGATGCAATATCTTAACATTATCATAACCTGCGAGTTACTACAGTTTCACCATACAAATATTGTTTCATTATATCTCCAAGGTCTCTCTTTTAAAGTTAACCCTCAGTGCCCTTTGATCTATGATCAAGCACAGATTGGATCTGGCGGGCTCGGTCCACGCTTGACAGGAAAATAGGGGGATTTAAGGGTCATTTGAGTTTAACTCTCTAGTCCAGTTACCGTGAATAACTCATTGCGAGATGAAGATATCGACAGGGGTAGTTAAATGTCGACCCACCATCGTCAGAATAGCCAGCATCGATGGCTCAAAGGGAGTATTAGGGTTAGTGTTCATAGAACGTTACCTGTAACTATTTGAGGTAAGCTTTAATAACTAAGTCCGGTAGCGCGGGTAATGCAATGTAAGATCTGCTAGCGCAGATTGCTAATAATGTATATGTATGGTATGGTCGTCTTCCCGGTTGGGGAAATGAAGGTTTTAGTCTCTGGTTTATAGCCTGGTCCAATTTGTCCACGAGTGTTGATCAATAGGACAAAGGAGCATGCTTGATCCTGATCATATTGTTTTGCTTGCAAAGCTGTTAAAAGTAAAAGTAATTTATGGGGTCTGTTTTCTTGTGGCCATAACCACTTAAAAGGTTATGACGTCGTACATTACTAGGATCACGCTACACTATCACGTGTTTGTTTGTCTGGTAGTTTGTTTGACAACCTTTCTTGATGAAATTATTATATAATATTGCTCACTATAATATTTGTCGTTTATTGCTCACTACAAAAATTAAGTATAACGTTCCCATCTTCTACACTGATTTTATTCGTGATGTTTCTGTTTATCTATATGTTGTAACGTCGTTAAACCAAATTTCTAATTAATTTATGTATGTTCCATCATCGTTGTCGGAAATTATTATTGATCATCCTATGGCATGTCTTTATACATTTTTTTTTTCTTTGAACGGCAATCTTGACATCGAATACTCTCATTTGTCACTCATGCACACGTTCGGGCGAAAATCCGAACCGCTAACCAGGGGGCATCGAACCACAATCCATACGAGCATGTAGTCGAGCCTTTATCCCATCGAGCGGGCCGGTAAAACTTCCCTATATGGTCAATATACAGGGCCGTCCCATTAATTTTAGAGGCCCTGATCGAAAAATGTAAAATGGGCCTTTTGTATACAAAAATTTTTCTTATATAACATAATACTAAACTTCGACATCTAAGTATTGGAGCATGAACATAGAGTATTGGAGCATAATATTGGATTACGGAGTATTCGACATTGATTATTATCTTATTTTTCGATTTTTCTATTTTTTTAATTAACAAATTGACCAAAATATGTAAAAATGAGCCTATATATGTAATGTTATGATATTTTTTAGGGGCCCTTATAGATGTTGGGCTCTGTGCGGCCGCACGGGTTGCACGCCTCAATTGATTTAAAGAAATCAAAGGCATCCCTAATGGTCGAACTCATGATCTCTCCTTATCTCATGACTCAAGGACATGGGGGTGAACCGTTCAGCTATGCCTGCAAGTTCATGTCTTTATACATTTAAGTGGAAACATATTAGTAATTCATTGAGCAGTTCTATCATCGACATTTTGCTGACACAAAACTGAGAGAAGTTGCAGTATTGGTCCTCGCATTACTTTTAACTAATTTGTTGGTGTTTTTAACAAAGTGTACGTTTCATCTTCAGGTTGCCTTGTAGCATCGTATCCCACAATTTGAACAAATAATATTACAATAACATACTGATAGGTCAAAACATATAATATCATGACCAGGAGTGATTGTGGTATAATCTTCTAACCAGTCCCTTGTAATGGTCGGTCTGTTCGCCAAATATTTGTCATTATGATCTTAGTATATATTAGACTCTATAAGCTGAGATTTGACTCCAATCCACACCTAGTCCTAACTACCCAAAACCCCCCCACGAAAAAAAAAAAACACACACACACAAGCACACATTTTAACAATTATACTGAGTGGAAAAAAAAATTCTCAGATAATTGTGCCCTTTCGCGAACCATGTAAAAGAATCATACTCTCTTGTCAAAAAGGATATCAATCAATATCAGGTAGATTATCATCAGATCTTGTATATAACTTAGCCAACTAACGTCAAGGGGTATGCAGATCACGTAAATGGTCAACAACATCATGTGAACCAGTTAACCACTTGATATCAGAACGGTGAAGTACACTTGCCTGGACACGACTAGAGTTATCAGGTTTTTGCTCCATAGGCATAGACCTATCTGACAAGCTGTTGGTGTGACGAACACGAACTTTGTGACATTTTCTCTCCTTGGTACAACTGCCCCTCACCTCAACCAACAACATAACTTCCTTATCACGCACGTCCTCACACCAACAATTATGAGGAACACCATCCACATATTCCTCTAGGGTTTCATATCCTTGATGATGAACTGAGATCTCTGCAATATGATTTGGTTCTATTATACCAATCGTTGGTTTAACCTGGTTCAGTTCAATACACATTCATTAGCAACCTTCACTATGAATAGATACAATAGTCATGATTCAAAATTAGAGGTGGCAAATTGGGTAGGCCGATCAAAAAGGGTAGCTTCATGTGCAGGTCAAAACAGGTCAAGTTGGGCAGGCCCATGAAAGTCTTTATTTGGGGCTGTTTACTTTTAGTTTGTATCAAATAATGTTTCCATATGCCCTCTGTTTCTCTGTCTCCTACAAACAGACCATTTTTCAGTTTAAGTAACAGATTAAGTGACAAATAAACAACAACTATACTTACTAAATTAAGAGTTGTACAGATCATTAAGTGGAACTAAAACTGCCTAAATGTTTAATATAATATCAAATTTGACCCATGTTGATATGAATGGGCTGAAATTGCCACCCCTATTTAATTACTGCATAAAAGTATTTATAAAGACAGAATTACCTCAAGCCATCGTGGAAAGCCATATGAACTTCTTGGACGATGACTAGATGCTTGTTTTCCATCTTTGATACTACAATGACCTTCACATATAACCTTAAACAGAGCTTTATCTTCTCCACATTTATTGGTAATCCGCAAGATTGATTTGTCGTTATCATGAAGAATTATATTGTTTGTACTGAAAATAACATCGGGAACATTGCATTGTTCTTCAAGAGCACGCCTTATTTTCTCATTAGTTTTGATAATTTCTCCATACAATTTTCTTCTTTTTGATTCATCTACTCGTGCCAGCTCCACGCTAAAGATGCAACGCACAGGCTTATGATCACTATCTGTCACATCCATACAAGCTTCATACCTGAACAAAATTTGAACCTTTCAGTAAATATAATTATGATGATGTCATCATAATTATGATGATGATGAAAGATAGAAATCACAAAGTGGGTAGAGTAATTTACTGCAAAATCGAAGAGGCCACGGGACAATTTAAATTGCATATGTCTGAAGAATCCAGACGGCTATCACGATAAAGGACTCGGTCACACCATGCAGGAATGCGCTTTTTTTCACCCGAATCATACCCTACAACATGAACACTTAAACCCATTAAGCAACTTCATACCTCTTTTTGGCCACATAAAAATAGCAAAAGCTAAGATACAATCCGAATGAAACAAGTCTAGATAAATTTTAGGTATTATATATACCTGCTAAACCAGGTTGATGTCTTTCAAATTTGTATGTGGGGGGAAATGTAATAACAGCTTCGCGCATTCCTTGAAAAACAGTTCCAGCTTTCATTTCAATATGTAACTGATCCTTCTCTTTTAGCCAATCAAAACTTCTTTGAGAGATAAAATCACGCGCTTCATCATACGATATATCATCAAGCCTATAATTAAAGTCACCTAAAAACACAACCATGTCTGCCTCAGACAGCTCGGGCAACTCATCCATTGACAGGGGACCAACAGCCTGCAATAACATCGACATTATCTCACTCTCACCCTTTAATATACACTAAATTATACCAATAATTCAGCAACAGTAAAAGAGTATGTACCTACATTTACAAAACGGCCCATTTGGATACGAGATGATGCATTCATGACATTTGGTGGACTGGTGAAGGACATGCTCTTATATACATGATCGAAATCAGCATTACGACGAGTAACAGCCTCCAAATGTGCAGCAAAATGACAATTCACAAAGCATAAAACCCGCCCATAGATCCTCATCCTCAAACCAACTGCTCCCTGTACATGGTTGTTAATCAGTGATATAATTGGATTCCATAAATTCAAGCAGATTAGTATAATCAAATCGCTAGTAGTTACCTTATTACCAATGGCATTTCCAAATCCACATGGAACTGCTGCAACATCAATATCTCCGACATTATCTCTAATATTATTGCTGACCCTGAAATAACATCCAAAAGTCAAACACAACATGGTAAAAAACCAATGCGAACTCCAAATTTATTACACCTAAAACATGTTTCTGTGTAAAGCTAGAATTAGATATAGTACTTTTTGTGAAATATCCATTTGAATCCTTAAATTTGCTTGAAATCCAAGGGACCAATCAGAGCGCGACAATCACTTGTTCTCACATATAGTCAAAACTACTCCCAAAATGTGGCTCACATGTGATTGACTCCTTTTTTTAGTTTTATTTTATTTTTTTATTTTTTTTAATCTGTTGTTAGAAAAGAGTTTAGAAATTAGGGTTTAGCAATTAGGGTTTAGAAATTAGGGTTTAGAAATTGGGGTTTAGAAATTAGGGTTCAGAAATTGGGTTTAGAAATTAATGTTTAGGGTTTAGATTTAGGGTTTAGATTGAGTTTTTAACACGAACGGTTTGGAGTTTAGGGTTTAGGGACTAGGGACTAAACCCTAAACTCTAAATCGAGCTAAATTATTAAAAAAAAAAAAAAAAAAAAAAAAAAAGTCAATCACATGTGAACCTCCCGCGTTTACCACATGTGATTGTCACAATCTGATTGGTCCCTTGGATTTCAAGCAAATATAAGCATTCAAATGAATACATCTCAGTACTTTTTGCACCAGAAAAAGTTAATCCACACAAAATACTCACCACACTCCGATAAGCATGCCAGCTAACTGTCTCGAGCCAACACGATGAAAACTGGACCCTTCATCCAGGGTTCGGCCAATCATATCAAGCCACCATTGACCCGCAGCACTTCCCTCAAGACCTAACTGCATCTGTAAAAAAACCCTTAAAATTAACATTGCAAAACAATTTTCTTTGATAAATAATAAATTATAATTATTATTACAGATTCTCTGGCAGCAGACATTGCAAGAAATCCTGCACCCATTTCAACCTCCTGTAACCCAACAGCAACAATGTCAACATCTTTGGCTGAAGAACCCAACCAAGATATAAGTGAATCATGTGTTGTTCTTCCTTCAGCAACATTCCACGTACCAGCAAGAATTTTAAAAATTTCAAGCTTTGTGTAATGTAATTCCTTGTCAGACAACTCTGAACGTATCATTTTATCTACAGGTCCAGGAGACGATATACTCCATCCACGTATGCCACCATCATTGGCCAATGTAAAAATGTAACCAGGCCCAACAGTCATATCAATTATAGGACTGCCATGTGCAACCCATTCGCCAAGCAAATTTCCATCAAGATCAAGTACATGTAGTATCCCACTTGCATACCCTACCCATACTTGTAACCCAAATGTACATAAGCAAGATATTGCATATGAATGATACTGAAAGTCTTGCACTCGGTTTCCATTTCCATCCCACTTCACAACTGATCCATTTGCAGATCCAGTCCAAATGGTTCCATCAAATGTTATGATTAATGCTTCGATTCTACGCATATCATCACCAAAAGATCCTTTTGCTGCAACTCGAAGAACAGCATCAGCTGCTCCCAATATTGCATCACGTGCACTTTGGAAGAAACTAATCCCGCTTTGTGTTTTCTCTTTTTTAGGATAAGATGCAAATTTCATCTTTGCCTCTTCTTCTGGTGTTAGATCCTGCATTACAGTCAAATTTTCAGCCAGTCCATCAACATTGAACACTTTTAACAACTCTCTTGTATATGCATCCCTACAAACAGAGAAATTCAGTAAGGATTCGTGATATGTAAGTTAGCAAGGCAAGTTTAATGTATACTAGCCGCCTACCATAATGCGGATGACATGGGGCCCGCACTCCAAACTTTTGCTCCAGAATGATCAGATAACAAATATTTAACATCTGCTGAAAGTATACTGCAAGAGATGCCATTTGTAGTGACTTGGTTCTTGAGATCGATGTATGACCTCTCAACTATCAAAGATGCTTTGTGTTTTTCCTCTTTTGTCAATAAGTGGGCCTTTTCAAGGGCTTTCCAAGGCCACACAATTATTGAACCAACCTCTGATCCAGACCATAGATCACCTAAGTTCATAATCAGATAAAAACTATATTTATCTAACAGTTTTTCTTATAGTAAAAGGATATAGCAACTCTTTCTTATAGTAAAAGAATATAGCAAATTGCTCGAAGTTACATACCCATGTAACACACTAACACACAATTCGGGTAGATTACTTCCATTCATCCACAGAAAAAAGTTCACTACATAACTTCGGACAGATTTTTTGACCACATTTTGTTAAAAATTTATCTTTGATTAAACACAATAATAACCATCAACTTTTTAAAAGCTTACACAGTTTAAGAACATCACAGAACTCTTTTGGAGATAACGGAATGGTTAACTTGACATGTAATTTCATCACTAGGGTGAATATAAATTATTAGTTTTTGTATTTCTTGCTAGTCAAGAACCTAACGGTCTAAAGTCTTTCAGTAATGTGATATTCAGCCAGATAACGAATTCAAGTTCAAAAAAATCAAACAAATTCACATGTCACATTTCTTAAAGCTTTAAAATCAAATAAGTGCAAGGCATAATACCATAAGACGAAATCACCATTGACAAAACAGGTCCACGATGAGCTTGCCACGAGATACACTCTCTAAACGGAACATCAGGTTCATCATCATAACCTTGCAACATTTTCCAACACCTAATCTTCCCATCCTTATGTCCACTCCACACCACCTTATTCCCATCATCAACCACCAAACACAAAGTTGGTGACGTCATCACCGATTCATAAAACCGTACCTCATCCTCGTCTTCTCCATCATCAAACATATCTTTCACATCCCAAACCCTAACACCACACTCAGATCCCGCCCACAGTTCCCTGCCACACTCTGTCCCTTCCAATACTCTCAAAAAACACCCAACCTGAGTTTCCCTAAGCGGATGAGGTCGTAATTCGACACTAGGAGGACGGCCAGGATGTACCGCAGCCCTAATCGGTAACCTAAACATCCCAATCCCTCCACCACTACCTACAATCTCCGGCAACGCTTGTTTATATTCATTATCATTTCCATCAGCAGTCAACAACTTCTTATCTAAATACTGCATCATGTAATCCAACCGATTTCCAGCCTGAAGTACGGAATTCTCACCGCCGGTACTTCCGGTGCCGGTGCCGGCACTACCAGTGGAGTAAAGTCCGTCGTCTGATGACGAATCGTAGAATCGATCGAAAACCATTAGGGTTTTAGTTGCGGAAGGGGTATTACCGTTATTATTATTATTTTTATTATAATCATCGTCGTCAAAAGTGATTAAATTAGGCGAATTATTACCGAAATTAAGTTGAGGACTTGTTGGTGATGAGTTTAATGATGAGAATAGGTCGTCTACGGCATGGTCCCTGCTAGCCATGTGCTTGAATTGCCGAAGTTGTATTGTGTATGTATGTAAGTTGAATGATTGAGCTATATGTATATATATTCACGTTAGATAAATGAATCTGTAAGGATGTTTGGAGTAATCGTTTTGGAAATGATTTTGGAAAATTGAAGTCGAAGTTGAAAATGGGAAGCAGGGGAAGGTGGGAGATAGGTGAAGATTATACGTTTTTTAATGATGAATTACTTGACTTGATGTAGCGGCAAATATGTATAGTTTCTAAGGCAAATTGTCCCAAAGATAATATAAAAGTCATTTTTTTCAATTAACTAGCTAAAGACACGCGGGGTTTTATGAAATGATGAAATTTTAAGACAATCTCTAACCATAATAACACAAAAGGCATTATCGTATATACCCCTAAAAATATTTTAAATTACAAATATACTCGACTAAATTACATAATATCAAATACACCCAATATAAGTAACAAAACTTTCATATTTACCCATTTTATACTCCTTAATGTTAAACTTAGCCCTAAATCTTAAACTCTAAAGTCTAACCCCTAAACCCAAAAGTTGAACCTTGAACTCTAAATCCAAAACCCTAAAGCTAAAGCTAAACCCCAAACTCTAAACCCTAAAGTTAACCGAAATCCTAAACTCTAAACCCCAAACCCTAAAGCTAAATCTAAATCCTAAACCCTAAAGCTAAACTTAAACCCTAAAGCTAAACTTAAACCCTAATGCTAACCTTAAAGCTAAACCTAAACCCTAATGCTAACCCTAAACTCTAAACACTAAAACTAAAACTAAACCCGAAACTCCAAAGCTAAACTCTGAACTCTAAACCCTAAAGCTAAACCTAAACTCTTAACCCCCAAAGCTAAATCTAAACCCTACACAATAGAAATCGTAATAGAAATCGTTTAATGAAATGGATAAATTTGAGAATTTTAGTACTTATGTTGGGCATATATGTTATTATTTTACTTAGTTAGATATATATGTTACTTTTAAAGGTTAATTGAGATGAGATATATATGATATTAGATGGATATATATGTTATTATTTTATTTAAAAATGAAACTTTTAAAGGTCACTTAGGATATATATGATATTAGATTAGATGGGTACAACAAGTGATATTATTGTATGAAGTATGAAGTTGGTCATTGATTAAAATCACAAAAGATCGATAACTAAGACAAATAGACGCTACATACTTCTCGTAAAATCTAAAGCTTAAATCTTTATTATTCTAATTCACCCAGTTTGGACTTTAGACCAAATCAATTTAGATTCTTAAAATTAGTTTAACCGAAATTGATTAATAGTTCTATTAATATTAGAATTTAGAATCGGTTATCAAATTAGTCTTGAGGTTTGCAAACTTGAGAAAACCGAAACCGAACACGTTGAAAACCCCTAACTGAAATTGACTAAATTTATTAGTAACTCGATTTTTACTGCTGTTAATAACGACAATCACAGTTTGTGTAACACCTGCAATACGTGAGATGCAAATATATAGTTATGGAACTAAAGAACATCAAAATAAATGTCTAATAAATATCATACATACAAAATATTCTTAGAAAATCATAATGGTAACCCAATATATAAAACACAACCTAATAGGCATAACAAAGAAATATAAACATCTTGACTTACAATAGAAAAGGCAAGGAAAAAACCACAAAGTAAGAGTTAGCATAAGTTTGTTAAATCACCAAAAAATAAGTTAATCATAGATAGCTATAACTCAATAGGAAAACAAAGGAAAACACAGATTTAACAAATGGTTTGGTACCGGTACGTGGATCTCATCCCTACTTGAACATACACACTAAATATATTGTAAAAAAAAGGCAGTATATGTGAAAAATAAGCCACTTTGATTCAAGAATCATAGATCTTCAACTAAATCATACATTCAAGACTTCTACACTATTACACAATCCGTTTTCCAATATAACCAAATAGAAAACAATACCTACATTCCATATTAAAAAAACAGAACATCAAGTATTCTTCGAAAAAGAGAAAAGATCCTTTCTAGTCAAACAAACTGAAACCCATATCTTGGAAAAGAAAAGAAAAAAAAGACATGTCAAATATTTCAATTAAATAAACGGGTTGAGAATGATAAGCAGTCATGAAAATACAATGGACTAAGTAAAGTAAAGAAGAGCTTACATCATCGGACTCCTCTTTCTCTTCAACCTTTTCTTCTTTTTTCGACTCAGCAGCTGCTGCTGCAGATGCAGCACCACCACCACCGGTTGCACCAGCAACCGCAACACCACCACCACCTGACGGAACGGAGGATAACTTTTCCCGGCCAGATGCAATCAACTCGGTGATATCCTTACCCTTTGCCTCAGTCAACAGCAAGCTGATTCTCTCATCATCAGCATCAGCTCCAACTGCATAAATTCAGTTTCTTAGTTATTTAACCATATATCATTTCATTACAATTCACATATGTACAGCCCATTTATAACAGAATAATCCAGTTACATTATTATCTTATCCCATTACATCACTACAAATGACACATACAAAAAGCAAACAAAACAATACATCTCATTATAGATAAGAAACAAAAATAACTACAGTGAAAACTACACATTTAATTATAATTAGTGTGCAAAAAGTTAAAATGTTTAAGCTAAAAATGTTTAAGCTAAATGTAAGAAATGTAGTACATATTTATATACCATAAAAAATGGAACACAAATTAATGCTAAACATCGAGATTAGGTGTCACCGATAATGTGTGTCGCAAACTACAATGAGGCTGTATACTACTGGTATGTGTCAGGAGTGAAACAGTGGGAACACCATCGGCAACTAAATACAAAAAAGAAAAGCATTAACCACTAAAAATAAATATATCCAACACTAATAGCCCAGAAACATATTATGATAATTTATAAGTAAACCTAGTGGATATACCTGTAGAGTTGGAAATCCCAGGAAAAGAGAAATTTCCAATTAACATATGACAACTACCCACTTGTTAAGAACCTTCGGATTCATTTATATACATTTCCTCTTCGTCTTTTCTTCCATCTTCATTTTCTCCATTTCTTCATTGATGTTACCATTCTAATTGTTGAGTTTTTTTTTATAATTGGAGATGGACCTAAAGCGCGAAAAAGAATCTTCAAAGCATTGTTAAGGTACTCTTTTGCAATCAAACATAGTAGAAGAGAATTGAACAAAAAAAATGTGTTTGCCAACTCACTTGCTGGAAAAAACCATCACACTGACATCCAAAAACACACCTTGGCTTTAAATTCAACAAAAATCATTTCAACTATCAAAATGAGAGTCACTGATCTTCAAAAACAATTTTTAGAAAACTTCATATAAATTATCTTGTTTGACCCAACGATACAAAATGTGCACAACAATTGCAAGATTTATCGGAAACAGCTAGGCATAAAGGATCATAAGGCTTAGATTCAAAAAAGTACTTTTTGTATTTGGAACTGAGACCAAGACATAATTATAGTAGATAAACAACATATTAGCTAAAGGCAAGCTTCTAACTAATCTGAAGTTATTAGTGGCAACATTTAAATAGATATTACAGTTAACCCCTTTCACATACACATATTTAATGAACCACTAAGCTTTTTTGTCCAGTGCATATAACTTCCACCATCAAGAAAAAGACATACTTGGGTCAAAATTATAAACATGTCACCAAAACCATGTAACTACTTTAAGAGAATTAAGGGTATATTCAAGTTGTAGAAGATTATTTATAGTTGCTTTTTTTTCTGGCCGTACTCGAAACTAAATGACATAGTAAATCAACCAGAGTTGGCTACCCTTTTACGGGGTTTAGCATTAAACATAGACATTAGATTACAAATTACAGAACTGAAAATTTATATAAAAACATCAAATTTTCTTTAGGCAAATGGAAGGTAGGGACGGCATACCTCTGGTTCAAATGTTGATAAGTTCTTTCTTTGTTTCTTTTATTCTCTACTTGAACAGGTTTCTCTTTCTTATTGTTGAACACTTTATCTGATTTTGTATTTAAACCTATGGATGCAACAAGTTTTCATCTATAAGTTTCTCGAGAAAGACTATGGATAGCTAATTTAGGGTTTACTATCAGGCTACGTTTTTCTAATTAGAAATTAAAACTTTAATTTACATCGTGTATTTTAATTTGCTGAAGGGAGTTTAGGGGTAATTTAGGGAGATTAATGTTAAGAATATATTTATTACCTAAAACATACATAAATAAATAGGTAATGATCATTGAATATAATCTCATACCTTTGAAAACTTGTGCCAGGATCCAAATATCAACTTAACTAATAAGAGGGGACTCAATTTAACATAAAACTGGAAAAGTAAGCAAGTTTACCAAATTCTCTGCACCAGGTAAGTTTCCACGTTTTGCAAGATTGACAGCAAGCTCCAGGTTGTTTAACTGCAATAACATATATAAAATTTATACACCAAATATAAAGTAAAACTATCATATCATCCATTGATGGAAGCGTTTTGAAACTTACCTGTCCACTAACAAAAGGTACAATTGTTGATTCATTTACAGTAGCGAGTAACACCTGACCAAGTCTATTGACAGCATAGAAACCCCCAAGTGAGGAAGCTTCCGATGTAAGGAAAATTGGATCCGGGCTAATCCGTTTCTATATACTGCAGTAGCGGTTTCAAGATCATATACAAATAGAAGTCCAAGCTTGGTGATGACATAAATCAAACCGTACTTGTGGGGTATCTGAAAAGTCAGAAATAAGTTTGTCAGATCATATTGCAGCTCACTATCTCAAAGAAATCAATGATGATAAATACCTGCATGGCAACTGGAAAATCATCCGCAAAGTCGGGAGGGAAAAAGAGATCTGCTTGTTTCTTGGTAGATGAAGGCTTCCCTGCACATTTAATTGCAATTTACATACAACAATATTAGAAGAGAATCAAATCCCCATAAGAAAACCAACAACAGAAGGATACAACATTTTTCAGGACTAAATAGAAGTATAGAACTATAGAAGTAAGTCAAATAGACAACTGTATGCTGTAACAAATGAAAAGAAGAGTAGATAGAAGATAACCTGGTTGGGCACCAAGTTCGATGACGTGTAGCTTTGATGTAACCTGTCCAGCATTAGAACTTTTTGTTGCAAAAGATATGAGAATTGAAGGATTCTTATTGCCTGGAACCTGTATGAGACGTAACAGTATATGATAAATATTGATGGCATGAAGTGATCTATGATTTCCAGGTATGATATATATATATATATATATATATATATATATATATATATATATATATATATATATATATATATAGGGGCAGGATCAATGGGGAAGTAACCAATAGGGGGAAGTGGGGGGAAGCAAAAAAAAAAAAAAAAAAATCGTTTTTTTTTTGAAAAAAAAATTTTCCGGCATCAAGATCACACGAAAATATGAACATTTAGAAGAGACACTTCGTGATGAATGTTATTATTTAGGCGGGAAAACGATCGAAAAAAATAACATTCAAGATAATATTGTTCGTGAAGAATATGAACGTTTTTTTTTTCATGTTTTGTGAAGTAAAATTTAGCCCGATTTAGAGTTTAGGGTTTAGGGTTTGGTGTTTTGGGTTTATGGAATAAACCCAAAACACCAAACCCTAAACCCTAAACCGTTCGTGTTAAAAACTCAATCTAAATCCTAAATCTAAACCCTAAATCTAAACCCTAAACCCTAAATTTCTAAACCCTAATATCTAAACCCTATAAACCCTAATATCTAAACCCTAATATCTAAACCCCAATAGCTAAAACCTCAAAATACGCTCGAAAAACACGATAATTGTTATATATTACTTCTTCGAGCGTTTTCCCGCCAATATAAAAACATTTATCACAAAGTGTCTCTACTAAATGTTCATATTTTCATCTCATCTATAATGTTCGTGAACAAAGTTTTTTCAAAAAACGAAAAAAAGAAAAAGTTTTTGCTTCCCCCCGCTTCCCCCCGAATGGTTACTTCCCTCTTGATCCTACCACTATATATATATATATATATATATATATATATATATATATATATATATATATATATATATATATATATATATATATATATACTTTCAAGGAGGCAAATGATGCTGCATGAGCTTCAAGAGCTTGACTTCGCTGCTGATCAACCGAAAAAAGCTGCATATTTCCTTTGACTAATTGAGGTCTCTGTAAAATTATAAAACAAACGGAAGTTATAGCAACAACAATCTACTGCAAACTACGTTTATAATGTATAAAAATACAGATCTTAGAATCAAAATCACAAATAAAGAAGATGAAGGACTACATTATTAAAAAAATATATATATAATACTTAACCATGTGACAAGTTTAATATTGACATGGCCAAAATCCAACGTGAAAATAGTATTTAAGATTTCCTTTCTGAAGAATATGCCGTTAAACAGAGCGGGATATCTAAACCAATATACAGTATCAAGTCTACATATATCACTAAAACAGAGCAGG
The DNA here is from genome assembly GCF_046630445.1 of Rutidosis leptorrhynchoides. NCBI lineage: Eukaryota > Viridiplantae > Streptophyta > Magnoliopsida > Asterales > Asteraceae > Rutidosis > Rutidosis leptorrhynchoides. The sequence continues at coordinate 44,403,589 of NC_092335.1, read as the reverse complement.
CTATCTAAACCCACAAAACATAGAGAACACAGGTATCACTAAAATCAAATAACGTGGAGTGTAAGATGCTCTTTAATTTACAGGGTTGGCTCTGGCTATCTTTATATTCTTTAGCAACCGCCACATAAACCTTATCATTATCGACTACTACATGACGCGTTTCAGCAACAATTTCATCCATAATTACCATGATCTGTTAATCAACAACATGATACCTAATTTTCTGCTTAAACCTTCGTGCACCTTCTGATAATAGAGAACTAATTACAGCCATCTCAAACATAATAATATTCATATGCTATAATATATGCATACATATATTAATAATTCACACATATATTTTCATGCTTTAGACACATGTGTGAATTATCAGTTAATAAGAATTCAAAACCCTAAAATTCGATCACACAACACAAAATCTAAAGGCCAAAAAAACTTGAAACGAAGACATAAAACAGATGTAATTGGAGAAGTGAAATCATTGATATCGAGAAAAAAGTTAAAGAAGGCTGTAATTACTGAATGTCGCACCCTGCACTTACGTATTTACCCAATCACTGATTCTTCAAAGAATGGATCTCTCAGCCGATGAATGCTTGTAACAATCAATATATAAAGATTTCGATTAGCTAATAAACAATCGGAGGAAATTACTGAAACCCTAAATCATGTACATATATTTATCGCAGATTTGTTCTGTGAAAACTTGAAAATAGTATTTTAGGGTTTATGATTTGTGTTTGTAGGAGTGTCGAATAGTTGGAGAAAAGAACCGGATTTTTGGTTTTGGTGGAAGGGTAGTTTAGGGAGTTTTAGACACTATATTGATTTATTAGCTAATAATGGTAGAGGATGAATATAAACCATTAGAATTAGATTTAAGGGTAAGGTAACTTAATTTTTTAATTTAATGGTGATTAAAGGAGTTTTGAAAATATTTATTAGCTAATAAAGACTCTCTTTTAATATATAGTATATGATGATGATATGATATGATGATATATCAGTTATTTCGTTATTCATAAAGAAGTTTGATTTTAATTTAGTGCCTAAAAAAGTATTCTGATTTAAAAATGGTTGAAATTGGGGTAAAAATCGACATGTGGTATTTTTATTTTACTATTTATTGTAATAACATATTTCCATGTCATTTTTAATATTTTATGTATCTTCATGTCATATTTTATTTAAAATATAATATAATATAATATAATTTAATATAATATAATATATATATATATATATATATATATATATATATATATATATATATAT